>NC_056743.1:1763769424-1763861924 GCF_019279795.1 Protopterus annectens
TAATTGGCTACTTGATTGGCCATAATTAAAATCTTGGAAACTACAGAACCAGCTGCCAGATGACAGTATGGTACACATAGCTTGCACGGCAGCATCCAAAAGATAAAATCAAAAAGAAACGGTGAGGACAGAATTTCATTTTGTATTATATTTATTATTACTAAGCCATCTCAAAATAATTAGTTTTTCTAATATTAAAAAGCAAAATGCATGAAGGTAGACACTGGCTGTATTTCATCAGTAGATATTCTACTGGTCATTAGTAAAATTTTACTGTGTCCTAATTCCTTAAGCTTTTAAGTCACAATTCTTTCAAATATGTCAGTTCGGCCTACACCTTTCACCTGGATAGTACTAAATATAATAGCTAAGACTGAAAGTAATTACAGTTAAGAAGATGGAAGATACTTATGGACAGAAACTTAGGTAACAGTATGACACCCATTTCATGCTAATAAAAAGGAGGGAAGACAATATGATGGTTACACAAGACAAAGAGATGCCCATGCTGGTGCTAGAATTTAGGTCCTAAAAAAAAGAATTAGGTGGCTAAGAAAGGACTGAAAGCAGCTGCATGCATTACAGAAAATGTATTTCTATAGCAAGAAAAAGAAAGGATCCAAGAGAGAAATTACAGTTTGTACACTTACCATAAATGTAGTTGTTCGAGTGTATTCACTGTTGCAGTCATCACCTGTGGGTTATCCCTGCTGTGGTAGCCCTTGGCCAGCCCAAATACCAGAGTCAATGTTTTTCTGCATCAGCTGCTGTCGGTTGCTGACTGACGTCAGGTCGTCAGTGTTATAAAGGAAGGTAGACAATGCCATTACATCAGTTTTTCTTGCCCTAACCAGTCAGAGGCCCAAGTAAATATGGTGAAGTGGTCCTGGTGGCTAAAAGCAACCATTAGAAGCTTATGCCTCCCTAAAGAAGAAGATATAAGGGGAAAGGAGGAAGGGAAACCATGACTGCAACAGTGAATACACTCGAACATCTACATTTATGGTAAGTGTACACAACTGTACTATGTTCTTCGTGCTTCAGTATTGCAGTCATCACCTGTGGGAGGATTCCCAAGGCTGAGGAGAGGGGTGGTAGGATTAGTAAGAGACCTAGGAATGGGTCAGCATGCCCTTCAGAACTGCAGAGGCAAACCCTGCCCTAGCCTTAGAAAACAGGTAGGTGGTAATGCTTGGTAAAGGTATGGACAGAAGTCCAGGTGGCAGCTTCCAGGATGTCCCTGGTGGGAACTCCTCTGAGGAATGCTGTGGAAGTGGAGGCTGCCCTAGTAGAATGGGTCTGAATAGACTTGGGGGGGGGGGTTCCCATGCAATCTGTAGCAGAAATGGATACAGTGTGATATCCATTTGGAAATGGTTTGTTTAGAAATGGGCTTCCCCTCTGCCCCTGAGGCAAAGCTGACAAGTAGTTGGTCTGTTTTTCTGAAGGGTTTAGTATGGTCCAGACAGCATCTGAGCTGTCTATGCACGTCTAGTGAGTGCAGAATTGGAAATGGTTTGTTTAGAAATGGGCTTCCCCTCTGCCCCTGAGGCAAAGCTGACAAGTAGTTGGTCTGTTTTTCTGAAGGGTTTAGTATGGTCCAGACAGCATCTGAGCTGTCTATGCACATCTAGTGAGTGCAGAATTCTTTCCCCCTTATATTGAGGGTTAGGAAAGAAGGTGGGTAGATGTATGGCCTGGTTGAAAGTTATGTTAGATACCACCTTGGACGTAAAGGAGGAATTAGTCCGCAGGGAGACCCTGTCTACATGGAAGATGATGAAGGGCTCAATGGCCATCAGTGCCTGAAGTTCTGAAACCCTTCTGGCTGAGGTGATAGCTAGGAGAAAAGCAGTCATCCAGGAGAGGTATCTTAGTTCTGCTGAAGCAGCAGGTTCGAAGGGTGGTAAGGTTAGTTTTTCCAAAACATAATTCAGGTCCCAGACTGGAGTGTGTGGCCTTCTGGGAGATCTGATATTAGAAGCCCCTCTGAGGAATTGTTTAATCAAAGGATGGGTGAACAGGGGCTGTTCTGTATCAAAATGAGCTGAAATGGCTGAGGCATGGATTTTAATAGAGGAGAAGGAGAAGCCACTATTATGTAGCTCTACTAGGTAGTCCAGGATAAGAGGGATGGAAGGTTGTGAGGTATTGCCCCCTCTGGACTGGCTCCAGGAGCAGAATCTTTTCCATTTTCCTGCATAAGATTTTCTGGTGCTGGGCCTTCTGGCCTCTGTGATAATGTCTAGGACCTGTTTGCTTAACAGGGGCCCCTTGTTTGCCTTTAGAGTATTAGCCATGCTGATAGTTTGAGAGTCTGCAAGTCTGGGTGCAGCATCCCCCCCCACCTGAGTCAAGACGTCTGAGGTCAGGGGAAGCTGCCTGGGAGGCTGTAAGTTCAGGCTGCGCAGTAAGGGGTGACAATGTTGTCTGGGCCAATCTGGAGCAATGAGAATGGCCTTTGGTCTCTCCTCCCTTATTTTGATCAGTACCTTGGGAATAAGAGGCAGAGGAGGGATTGCGTACACAAAGAAGGTGTTCCAGGGGAAGGTCAAGGCATCCACCTTCCATGCTAGGTGGTGATACTCCCTGGTACAGACTTTTTTCAGCTGATGGTTGAGATGCGAAGCAAAGAGATCCACCTCCGGGGTCTCTCATGCCGGAGTGATTTGTAAAAAGATTTTTCTGTGGAGCTGCCATTCGTGGGGGTCCAGTAAGTTTCTGCTTAAGTGGTCTGCCAGGGTGTTGTTGATCCCTGGTAGGTATTGGGCTATTAGGTGTAATCCCATGGAAGAGGCTGTCAGCCAGAGGTTCATGGCTAGCCTGCACAGAGGGTAAGATTGGGTCCCTCGCTGTTTGTTGATGTACCACATTACTGTGGTGTTGTCTGTTTTGATAAGGAGAACCCCTGGCTTAAGATGGAGTTTGAAGGATGTCAGAGCCTTTTGTACTGCCATCATTCCCTTATGATTGATGTGTAAGGGAAGGTGCTGGACATCCCAAAGACCGTGGGTGCACCTGCCCTCTAGGTGAGCCCCCCAAGCAATGTCTGAGGCATCGGTGGTAATGGTCTGCCCGGTTGGGAGCAGGGTGAAGGAAAGACCCTTGTTCTGGGTACAGGCCCCTGCCCACCAGAGAAACTCAGCCCTTATACAGGGGATCAGAGAGAGAGGTCTCTAGAGGTTGAGAGTGCTGACACCAAAGGTTCTTTAATTAACACTGAAGTTTTCTCTTGTGAAACCTGGTCAGAGGAATTAGAAGGATGCAAGATGCCATGTATCCCAAGACTTGCAGGAACTTCCTCACCGTGAGGTGACTTTTGGAAGCCAGCTGGGTAAAATAGAGGCAGGAAGCTCTGCTTTTCTGGGGATAGGAAGGCCATTTGGGATGCTGTGTCCAGTAGTGCTCCCAAGAAAATGATCTTCCTGGAGGGTGTTTGCTTTGATTTCTTCGCATTGATGGTGCCTAAGGAGGTTAGGAGGGTTTTGACAAAGAGTAGGTCCTTGAGGAGCTTTTTTTTGCAATCTGCCTGAATGAGGCAGTCATCCAGATAAGGGTAAATCTATATATTTTTCTGTCTGCAAAAGGCTATGGCCAGGGCTAAGCATTTGGTGAATGCCCTGGGTGCAGTAGATAAGCCAAAGGGTAGTGCAGAGAACTGAAAGTGTTGTGAGCCTGTTCATAGGTTCATACTAGGCTATCTGCCCTAGGGCATTTATATTGCCAAGCAGAATTTAATTTGCTTGGCCCATTTTTTTTTATTTGCTTTTTTTTTTTTACCTTTTTTCGAGGTGGGGTATACTGTAACAGTGACAGTGAGTGACACGTGATAAAAACAAACTCTGATCTCCATCCATCCCATCCACTTCCTCTTGAAGAGAGGAGGACTCTGCCTAACCTGGACTGGGGGACTGGATTTTGTTCAAGGGGAAGAGGAGCCTCTGGGTTATGAATCTGTCCCTCCAGCATGTCCTGTTTATTTTAGTGCTGAGGTTCAAGTCTCTCGAGCGCGTAGCTCGATGTTCTGAAGCAAAGGTATTTCCCGCAGGATTCCCTTATGGGGATGTGGAGGTAGGCATTTTTTAGAGCTAGGCATTTTTTGTCAGGATAGGCAGCAGCTGCTGCAAAGTTAGCGTTTTGAATTTGGGGACCACCAGGGAGGTTTTCAGAATGGATAGACCCAGGATGGGGCGCCAAGTGCCCTCTTTTCTAGGAACAAGGAATAGTCTGGAATAAAAGCCTTTGCCTGTTTGATCTGAGGGGCATGTTCTACTGCCCCTTGGGATATGAGAGTTTGGACTTGTTTCAATGACTCTGCTCACTGATTTGGAGGTAAGTCTGGGTACCCTCTTGGAATTGGGAGTTCATTGAAGGAGAATTTGTATCCCTAAAAAATGATTGTTAAGACCCATTGGTCCTTTGTTACAGAAAGCCAATTTTCTTTGCAGAGGGAGAGCCTTCCTCCTAGTTTTGGTGAGTGAAAAGAGGGCAGAGTGGGGAGAGGGAGTCATGGAAAACTTTTGCCATAGATGGATGGCTTAGAACTCCCTGCCTTTGCAGCAGAAGTGGTCCACTGTTTGATTCTCTGCTGTCTTGGGTTAGGAGTCTGGGTGGTCTGTCCCTGCGGGGCTTACCTTGCCCCTGTCTGCTAGGTGCAGTAAAGGATCAGTGCTTTGAGGAAAAATTCCTGCTGAACCTAGAAGGTTGTACCTGAAAGAACTTTTTAGTGTTTGCATAGATTTTTCTTTGTCTTCCATCTTTTTAAGCACCTCTTCTGCTTTTACTCCAAACAAGCAGTCCTTATCCAAGAGTGCATCGAGTAATTTAGATTTGACATAATCAGGGAGTGGTTGTTCCTTCAACCATGCATGTCCCCTAATGACAGACCCAGACACTGCTGCCCTACTTGAGGCTTCTAGGGCATCATATCCACAGTGTAAAGAGTGTTTAGCCACTTGACAAGTAGAGTGCAGTAAATCTGCTAACTCTTTCGAATTGGCACAGTCAGGAAAGGTTGAAATCTTTTGTTTTAATAGTTCCAAAGTGTGTTCTTGATATTTTAACCATGTAGAACTGACAGTTGAGTGCTCTGATAGCTAACGTTGCAGAGATGTATACTTTTTTACCCCATCTGTTCAGAGCTCTGGAGTCCTAGTCAGAAGGAATAGGATTCTTCGCAGAACTAGCCTTAGCTCCTTTTGGTCCCTGTGTAATGACCTCTGGGTCTGCAGCAGGATCTCTGTACAGGTATTTGTGAGAATCTGGTACTCTGTAATACCTGTCAGGTTTTCTGGAAGCAGGTGGGAGGGTGTCGGGAGCTAAGCTGGATTCATGGAAGACATCGTCCACTACCTCTAAGATTGTAGGGATGGCCAAGACTCTGTGCTGGGGCAGGTCTGGAAACTCTCTTAGTCTTTTGTTAGCCTGAAGGAAGTCCTGGGATTCCCAGTGGAAATGTTCCCTGAGGGTGTGAAGGGTTTCCCCAAAGGAAAGATCTTCTGATGGGGAGGCAGAGGGAATGGATTCCAATGCATCTGAATCCTCATAAGCAGTCAGAGGTTGTTGTTCTAATTCAAAATCTGAATAATCAGACTCCTCAGAAACATGTTCTGTCAGTATTTCAGGAGAAAGGTCTCTTTTCCTTTTAGAAGTTGTGGCCTGAATTACCCCTAATAAGGGTGATATGATCCTCTGCCATTTTAAGCATTTGAGCACGGGGTGGAGGAGCAGGAGTAAAATGGTGGCTAGAGGTAGTTTTCCTAGGAGTGGCCTTGCTTCTAGGCCTAACAGTATCCATCGGTCTGAGAGAAACAGTAGTCAGATGAGAAGACGTCATTTTTTGTCTAGCTTCGGTAGTGTGAAAAACCTCCTCAGAAGCTGGTGCCTGCGTCGTGGCACTGGACCCAACCAAGGCAAAGACAACCAACGGCTTGGAAGATAAAGAAGATTTCTGCCGCATACTGGACTCCGAAAGGGTCTCAGTAGAGGCCTGTGAAGGTATCAAATTGAGCATCAGGGGCTGTGAAGGCATCTCACTGAATTCTGGAGACCTGATGATCTGCTTAGCGGTAGAGTCGTTGGTAGGCTTAGCCTTGTGTGGTCTGTCTCTGTCTTTATCCTTACGTGTTTTCAGAATGTCTACAGATTGTTGGCTGACGGATGCTGTTTTGGCTACAATAAGAGCTCTATAATGAATGGTCTCGCATTAAAGAGGGCACAGAATCGGCAACGGGGGATGTCATGGTCTGGGCCTAAACAAGTGATGCAGTATGAATGGAAGTCTCGGTGTGGGAGTTGCTTTCCACAGGCGAGACAATTATTAACTTTTTCAGACATCAGTTAGTGCAAGAAAAAAGGATCCCCAATGGGGTACTTAGCTGTAATTCAAGCTCTGGTAGTGACTGACCGGCACACTTGTGAACTGCTTCTGCTATGGGCTCCACGACAAGAAAGCCTGATGTAATGGTGTCAGCTGCCTTCCTTTATAGCACTTATGACCTGACGTCAGTCAGCAAGTGACAGCAACCGACACAGAAAAACACTAACTCTGGTATTCGGGCCAGCCGAGGGCTACCACAGCAGGGATAACCCACAGGTTATGACTGCAATAGTGAAACATGAAGAACATGTGGGGAACAACAGAAATGCCAACCACCGGGTTCAAGGAAGCATAAACATTCTACTGTGGCTGAGACCCACGTTCTGACCACCAAATAAAGATATGGGTGAAAAATATGCGGATTATTAGAATGAATAACCCTAGCTTACTATTAACAGATAAGAAGGGTTTTTTTATATTTAAAGAAGAGAAAAATACACAAATATTGTGAAATGGAGTGAAGGAGAGAGAAGAAACCTTATGAGGTCCTTGCAGAGGCAGATCAAGAAATGAGAGCTGGACTTTGAAGAAAACATGCAATATATTTGATATGGTCCTTATTCCTTAGGAAGAGATAAGGACAGAGAAATTCAAGAAGCCTGTAGGAGCCAGTAAATATGTCTTAGAGTATTTCGTACTGATATTAAAGGTGACCAGGTACAAACAGAAGCAGAAATTTTGAGCCATAATGGGAGGTTTTCTAGTGTGGGGGACACAAAAGTGAGAAATAGAGACATGGGTTATAATGAAGATAAGATATATCACGTGCAGATGTATAAACCAAAAGAGAAAAAAGCAAGCAAATTGTCTGAAAGAGAACAATAGTAAAATAGTATGAGGAAAAAAGAACAACAGCAAGTGACAAGTGTGTGAGGGGAACTGAAAAGAGAAGGAATAAAAACTTAACAGAAAAATAAAGGCCAATCTGGTTAAAGATGCAATGGGAAGAAAATTACTAGGACTACAGACAGGAGAATACGTGTTTTTCTAAGTGCAAAGTAGATGAAGTAAGAACATTAAGATCATGTTTTTCTTGTTGGTGTTTACTTGTTAATTATATTTTCCTCAGCTGTACATTTACATAGTTTAGTGTCATCTTTTAATTTCATATCTTGTACTTCAAGGTTTAAAGCAAATGGTGTATGGTGTGTGTGTGTGTGTGTGTGTGTGTGTGTGTGTGTGTGTGTGTGTGTGTGTGTGTGTGTGTGTGTGTGTGTGTGTGTGTGTGTGTGTGATGTAAAAGAATTACACATGATAATGGTGCAGTAGTTAAGTGTTCCTTTCTCACATCTCCTGTCCTACGACTGTCCTACAATGTGGCTCTCGACTGGGGTGCTTTTAGTGCAAAGTGTGCAAGTCCTCTCTGTATCCATGTTGGTCTTTATATTATGTGACAATATAGATTCCTGCTTCATCCCATAGTTGTGCTATAGCTGAATGGTCTGGCAGTTTATACAGGGGATTGAAGCTTTATGCTGTTAAGCTACTTCCTGCAGTAAACTCCCAGGCTTATTCAAAATAAGATACATGTAGACCACGGCTGGTTAATGAATAAAATAAACTGCCAGTCATCTAAAGTGTCTGTAGATGCACATGCAGTGAGTATTTGTGCAAAAGGATTGTTTTCCTTCACTTGTTCTCATTGAATGTCTGGATAGGCTCCAGTTCCCATGGGAATCTTAACTGGATTAAATAAATAACTGAAGAATGAACAAATGAATTAATGATTTTCTGCTTCATAAAAACCTGTGAATTTTCCTCAGTTAGAACTGAGAATAACCATTCTTTTTTTTCATCGTCCCAGTATAAGGTGTAGTATAAGGCATTGCTAAGGTAAACCAAGTGATAACTGTGTATGTGTCACTCTTAACTATCATTTAACTTGTCTGATGTCTGCCATTTGTTTAGTAGCTAAGGGAAAATGCTAGCAGTACAAAAGTCTAGCTGTGTGCTGAAAAGGTATATCTATAGGCAGAAAAATAGTGGCAAAAAAAGAATAAGATATCTAATAATGGGACTGTATGAAAGTAGTAAGATGCGCTACAAAAAAAAAAGAACAGGAGAGACATCAGTGATAAGTTCCAGATGTAGAGCAGTTGTTTGGCAAAGGGAGATTTGGGGTGGGAGATGATACATAGTATAGAGAAGTTTGGAGCATTTAAGAGAGAATATGGAAACTAAAGTTGGTGCAGACTGACTAGCTAGGTGAGGAAGGGTACAGTATTATGGGATAGAATTAAACAACAGAAAAACAGAAGAAAATATGAGGTGGGAAAAATAAGGGCATATGATTGAAGTGATGGAGTACAGGCATAAAGTGTGATACAGAATGAGGTTGAGGGGGGAAGTAAGGCTTTCCCTTTGATTAGCTCATCCAATAGCCAGTCAGACTTCATCAGTTTTTTTAAAACTGTGAAGCATAATTTAAAAAAAAGTGTACAGAAAAAAATTGTGAAGGGAAAGTTCCCTGCAACCTATATGTGGGGGACTGTGCAACCCACAACTTATATAAACCATATTCACGGTGACAGTGCAGAGAATAAAGGTGAAAAAAAACTGTGGTGCATCAGTGGTCCTACACAAGTCAGTATACCATTGACGAAGTGTCACAAAATAAAAACAAGGAAAATCCACTCATCAGAGAATGCCTTGATGAAGAGTAGGTATGACAAATGTGAGAGATGTAGCCACAAAAAGAGTATGAGGCGAAGAAACCCAAGTTGAAAGGATATACAGACAGCAGTGACATGCAGTGAAGGAGAGAAAGAAACAGAGCTGACCATGCAAGAGGAGAGGAGGAAGGACGTTTCCAGGTAGGGGCATCAGCCTGATTGGAGAGGCAGGGGGTGAAAGGGGCAAAACAGTCCAGATGGCTTGAAGAAAAAATGCAAGATGAATGAAAACTTGACTAGCTTGGACACAAACAGGGAAATAACTACACTGATAGTAAGGAGGGTTGAGTTAGTAGAACTAGAATAAAAAATATTACCAAAGGAAGTGGCAGTGGGATAGGACTGAAAGTGAAGGAGACAAGAGCCAGAGTGGGACAGAGAAAAGAGCCTTAGTGAATGAAGACTCAGCATCTAAAGGGAATAAGTGTTTTCGCAAGTGAGACAGAAGAGAATAGGTAGAGCAAAACCGTTCTTTAGACTTACACAGAGTACGACATGGAAGGAGTTGATCAAGGTGGTCACCAAGAGGGGTAGGTTAGATGCATACTGTGGTGCATATGAGCACCAGTGACCCCACAGAGGAAAGAGCAGACATGGTTACAGACAAGACCAGGCAGATGGTGGAGAGATATCAAGACAGGGGGCTGGAAGCTGCATTCTCAGAAGTATCACCTGTTCCAGCAGGCAGCAGAATGAGGCAGCAGATAATTAGAAGGTGTGTGTGTGTGTATGTGTATGTGTATGTGTGTGTGTGTGTGTGTGTGTGTGTGTGTGTGTGTGTGTGTGTGTGTGTGTGTGTGTGTGTGTGTGTGTGTGTGTGTGCATATATATATATATATATATATATATATATATATGGATCTACTACTTTTGATCAACAGCACATTTGATCGAAACTCATTTGATTGACCGCACATTTGATCAAAAACCAGTATTCACGACAGTTAACAGGGATTTGTCCCTCTCCCCAAAGTCGTGTGACCCTGGCGTTGATATATAAAGATAGGGGGGTGTGGGGGCAAAGCCCCCCCACCTATTTTCATTTACAATATATACATTTTCTTCTTTTAAAGTAAATTAGGTGGGGGGCTTTGCCCCCCACACCCACCAATGTGGGGGGCTGTACTCCCCACTCCCCCTACCTTTATATACCAACTCCAGTGTTGCACAACTTTGGGGAGGGGGACAAATCCCTGTTAATTGCCATGAATACTGGCTTTTGATCAAATGTGCTGTCGATCAAATGAGTTTCAATCAAATGTGCTGTCGATCAAAAGTAGTAGATCCATATATATATGTATATATACATACACAGATATATTTGTGTGTGTGTGTTTGTATATATATATATATATATATATATATATATATATATATATATATATATATATATATATATATATATATATATCAAATTACTGGCAAGGAAGAAGAGGTTGGGAGTGGCATGAGACCAGGAGGAAAATGGCAGATGGGCCTGTTACATGGCATGGAAAGAAAGTACAGCAGTGTTCGGATTGGTAAAATACATATCAATTGTCAAACCTTTACACTAAGATGAAAGGACAGAGGTTTTGCTGCTGAACTGTTTCTGAGGCAAAAGAAAATGTAGATACTCAGGCATTACACGGTCATTAAACAGAAGAGAAATTTGAGACAGAACATAGAAGAGGAAAAAAAAAACAAAAGTAATTCAGAGCATAGCTGGAAAATGTTACTGAGCAGAGCAAAAAATAAGTGTATGCACATGGGAACTGCAGACAGTGAAACAGGAGGGAAGGGTGGACATTGAAGGTATATGGGACAGTGGTAATAGAGGCAGAGACATGGAAGGTATATGGGACAGTGGTAATAGAGGCAGAGACATGGAAATGCAGTTTCCATAATGATTAAGGTCTTTGCCTCCCATGCAGAAGGTACAATTTTCAATCATGATCTCCAGCCAATATTTGTGTTGAGTTTATATGTTCTCCCTGCATTTCTGTGGAGTTTCTCCCTCCTCCCAAAAATATGCTGAGTGTTTCCCCCTCATACTCACCCATGAATGGAGTTATGATAAGCAGCACAGCCTATACAAGGTGCTTATCATGGGAAGAGCTGTATACACCAACTGCTTTAGGCATCATTTGTGGTGCACAGTACCTGCTGGATAGAGGAACACTGACCTCAGACTGCCTGCTGTATTGGAACTAGCCACTTCATGTGGTAAAAAATTGGCTCTAGATGATTTGGTCATGTTAACTAATGTTGCCAAAAATGGACATGAGTATTTGCCAGTGATACGTGAGTTGAAGACCTGCCTTACTCACACCTACACCACAAATGAATTCTAATGGTGGGAAGGGTCTATGTCCCTGAATTAGTCAATGTGTACCCACCGTAATGGCTTTGGATCAGTAAGCTACTGGTTGGCCAGTGTCCAGTTGCCCAGTTTGTTGTTACTTGGGATAGCTCTGTTGAGTGAAAGTTGGATGTAAAACCAATCAGCCTGAAAAACATAAACAAAGAATAGCTACACTCAGTATAGGTTCACTGACGGGATGCAACCTGGAAGCGGATGACATGATGATAAGGAGAAGGTCATATAGCATCTTTCTCAAGGAAACAAGATGGAAGGGTAGTGCAACAAAGTCAGTTGGCTTGGGATCCAGGGTCTATTACTTTGAGGTGGGCTACAGACTAGAAATGGTATGGGAACTGTGGTGAGGGGAGAGGTTTCAGGTGATAGTGAGAGATATCATCAGAATTAGTGACAGACACACAACAATCAGACTCTAGTGTAAGGATAGGGCAGCATTCATAATCTTAGCCTATGTCCCACAGTGCAGTTTTAACTACAAGGAAAATAGTGTATTCAGGCAACAGCTCCAGAGCTTGTTAGATAAAGCAAGACAATATGAATTATTATTATAATGAAGAAGAATTATTGTTGATAATGGGAGACCTAAATGCATATACTGGGACAAACAGAACACAGTATGAGGACTGCCTGGGTCCTCATTGATGGGGCAACAGGAATAAAGAAGGACAGGGCATTCTAGACGTCTGTATGGCAAATGGCTTGATGGTGGTTGACACATGGTTCAGCAAGAAAGGCAGTCACACGATTGCATACAATACTGGCCAACGTGCAACTCAGTTAAACTCTCACCAAGTAAGGAAAGAGCTTTGGGTTAGAATCAATGATTGCAGTGTCATCCCCTGTGAAACAGTTGTTCTACAGTGTGACATCCCCACACCAAGCCAGTAATCAAGGAGCCTGAATCCTCATCACTGGCACCGGAGAGGGATGTGGACTTGGAATACAAATGGATACACTCTGTATTTCCAGATGCAGACTTCTCTTCATCAAGCATAATTTCCCTTAAGAGCACACACTCCACACAGGACACACACTCAGCACAGGGTCTTGGTGTCTTTGTGTGTTCTCCCCAGGTTCCAAATAAGACTCCCCACTGGTACAACTGTAGGTCCTCAGCTGGAGTGTCCAAGTCCAGTCCTCCAGCACCCTCTCTGTAAGACCAGTGCTTTCTGTCCCTGCCCCAAGTAGCTGACACACACACACACACACACACACACACACACACACACACACACACACACACACACTGTGAGATTTGATTTTACACACAAACACACACACACACACACACTCTTGATAGAGCAAGGCACAATGAAATATGGGAACAGTCTTTTTAGTCAGGTTCCCCAAAACAGAATACTTAATACTTAGAGATTATTCCTTGTAATAATATCCAAGATGGCTTGCAGAATGATCTCATCTGATCACATGACACTAGGTTCTCACAGTATCCCCCTTTGAAACTGAGACAGGAATTTAGCATAGATGGCTGCAATACACATCTAAATGTTTAGGGTAGTGCCTGGGGATTCCCCTCCTTTTACTAAGCTAATGAACAAAGGCTTCTTCCAGACCCACCATCTCTGGTCCTATTCAGCATTGTGGGGTACCATTTTAATGGCTTAACAGCTCATTTACATTTCTCTTGTTTTAATGGTTTAACAGCTCATTTACATTTCCCTCATTTTCTTAAAGTAAGCTAGCTGGTTAACCTCTGATGTCCCAGTATCCTCTATTAAAACATATACATTTAATTCAGTTACAATAATACATGTACATTTCTTTTCATTTCAGCATGGTGCACTGTTGATACATTTTAACACAAGTAAACCTCAGAAATACATGTTCAGCACAAGCATCTGTAAAAATCAGTTTGAAATACAAATGACATATAAATATTTACAAAATTCTAGCTAGTTGTGTGGCACAAGTCATACTTCTCCTGGCATGGCTGGCAGTACCTGCTATCGTCACATGCAGCATAAACCATTGGTTGCTATAATCAGCTGCAAGCAGTGGTCTGAGAAGGCTCTAAGTTCAACAGAGACTAGGCTGAAGACCTGGAAACTGACTGGAGAGAAAGCTCTAGAGTTTTCGGTATTACTCAGGATTCTAGCACCTCTGGAAAAACAGAAAATAGATGGAGTGAAGAAGAATAGCAAAATGCATGTGTGAGGACTGTAGAACAGATATACTGCTGAGCAAGGTATGAAAATAAGGCACATAAGGAAAGCTGGTGGTGGAATGCAGTGTGACAGGTGATTATCAAAATAAAGAAAGAATACATGAAAAAGAAGGAAAAAAAGAGTCAACAGACTAGGAAGGAATCCATCCTGACTAGCAAAAATCCATAATAGTGCAGGTTCAATAACAAAGAACAAGGCTTCTGGAAAGTGACTCAGTGGATGTTACAAAAAAACTCTATCAGATTGCAAGCCAAAGACAGAAAGATAAAGAAGAGAGGAATCAGATACTCTTTATAAGTGATGACAAGCAACAATCTGCTTTCCTGTCCACATAACATCAAATGCAGATGGAAGGAATACTTCCAGCAGCTTCTGAATGAAGAAAACCCACAGAAGCTTTACTGCCTCAGACACAGCCTTACAATGAAAGAAGTTGAGAACCATCATAGAAGAAGTAAGAACAGCATTAAGAAAAATTAAGTCATGGAAAGCAACAGGCTCAGATGAGACCACAGTAGATATGCCCATGATGGGTGAGATGGGGTAGAAATGGCTGCAAAGGATATTCATTGCAGTATGAAGAAAAAGGTACATCTTAAATGGCTGAAGAATAAACATTCTAGTGCCAGTGTATAAGAACAAAGGGGACATTCACAAGTGTGAGCAGTACAGAGGTATCAAACTCCTGTCACACTGCATGAAAGTGCCGAAGATGACTGATAAAAGAACATGCTCATCGGTAGAAAGTAAACTGGGAGATGTGCAGTTTGGATTCAGATCAATATGCAGCACAACCAACCCAGTGTTTGCAGTTAGACAGATAACTGAGAAGAAACTAGAGATGAGGAAAGAGAGTCCAAAAGGGCATTCCTAGACTTGGAGAAAATATGTGGCAATGTGCCAAGAAACCTGACTTGAGCAGTCATGCAATGGTTCAAAGTCACAGAAATATTGGTAGAATTAGATCAGGCTATGTACAAGGACCCAATGGCAAAAGCATGAACAGTTACACTTAAATTATGTTGGTTTAGAGCAAAATAAGAAATGGTTACCAATAACAATACACACTTTGGTCGGAAAAAACTTTAATAAATAATAACGAACAACTGCTTTGGCTGAAAGCCTTCAACTGGTTCTAATACATTCAAAATGTCCACGTATTTAAATATAGCAGTTATCTAAACAATAAAATAATTAAACAATTGATTAATTAACCTTCCTTTACCCCACTAGCACTTACAAAAAATATTTCATGTTTAATTCATTATTTAAGCCAATAGTAAAGGTATCATACTTAAAAATATACCAGGCTTCCCTTTGCAATTAAGCATCAGAAACATTTAATAACAAGTCAGCATTTTTGCAAATACATAAAAAAAACCTAAGCAAATGTGAATCAGAATCATGTGTACACTGTAAGAGCAGTGCTATAGGACTTTTCTGAGCTCCATTGCAAATGTTCCTGTAATGTTTCAAAATGCGCTCTCTTACTGGACACTTAGTTTGTCCCACATAATATTTATTAGAGGGACATCTAAGGCAGTAAACCACAGCCTTCAAAAAACATTGACTATCACTTATTGCAACATACTTTTTTCCACTTATCATATGAGAAATATTTAAAAATGTACAAGGTCAGACACTACAACCCTTACAAGTCAACTGTGATTCCACTGACCTGACTGTATGCACAATTCTATCCATTAAATCCATTAACATTGGTTTTCATTTTATAATTTAACTTTAGACTTAATATTTCTTCAGCTTCAGTGATATCCCAATGTTTCCTAATGTAAGTACAATTCCCTCCACAAAAGTAAGAAAATAAATACTCAACATCTTAATAGAATCTTTACACTATAGCAAGTTTCTTACAGCTAGTCAATCGTGTTCAGAACAGGAAGACTTTTTAAATGTAGCCAAAGCGATAGTACAACGCTGAGGAGCTACGGGATATCATATAAATAATTTATATCAGTCCTTAGATAAGGTAAAGGCTAGAAAACATGTAAAAGCATATTATACTCATGCAAAAAGAATCAAAGTAATTTGGACTAACAATAGTAATATTTATTTTTAGAATTTGTGTTGTTAAAAGTATGAACAGTGTTTGAACTCCCAGAGGGATTCCATGTAGGAGAGGCCATGCATCACTTTCAGCTCTGAGCCCACTGCTGTCCATACTGGTTATGGACTATATTAGCAAACAGATTAGAGGGGATAGATCAACAATGCTGCTGTATATAGATGATGTAACATTACAGGCAGACTCTGAGCAAGAACTTCAGCAAATTATAGGGAAATTAAATGAAAAGTGAAGCACACAGGATGGAATTGAGTGGAGTTAAGAATGTCGTCATGGCAGCAAATGGGGTAAATCAGAAAAAAAACTGAAATAGAACGGAAAACATTAGGACAGGTAAACAGCTTCTAGTGTCTGGAAGGGGGGGTGGAGGAGAAGGGAAGTCTGAATGAGGAGGTCAAGGTTAGAATCAGAGGGGGCTACAGCCAATTGGGACAGAGTGTCAGGGATAGTGTAAGACAAAGATGCTGAATAGTAAGAGGTAGAAAACAGTGGTGCAATCAGTACCACTGTATCATACAGAAATGGGCATTGCAGACAGCAGATTTGTAAGCCAGAGGTAATGGAGGTGAAGTGCCTGAGACAGGTGTCACCATTTCTTTGACTATTCAACAGTGTGCATCCTGTCATCTGTCTCAGGCAGGATGCATACTGAGGGGTAGGCAAAGAAATCAGGACATCAGAGAAAAAGCCCAAGTACCACTGCAGAGAAGGTAAAAAAATATATAGTGCTTCAGGCACATGTGCAGGAAAGCAGAAGGGAATCTGGTGAAGAAGATTTGGGATAGACAGGAAGAAGGCAAGAGGAAATGTGGGCACCCTGCAAAGAGATGGATGGATCGTGTGTGAAAAGTCATACGGCAGTCAGGAATGACTTTTGCTGAAGATAGAAGAGTAACATTGAATCATGAGAGATAGTTGACAATTGACACAGCACCTTGTTCTCATGTAGAAAATGGGATAATGGAGGTTAATGGTGATGATGATGCTATGGGAATGTTATTGTATAGATCAGGTATGTGACAGAGAAGGGAGGGATGGAGGTCACTAATTATCTACATAAATAAAGGCATCCGATGCAAGATCAGAGAGGAAGAGGAATTCCATCCCTATAAAGGTGACAAGGAAGTATGCAGGTTCAGAGCCAATAACAAGCAGCTTGACAGCTGTAATATATGAACAGGGGAGTGCTTTTGGGCTGACACAGTGCATCAGTTGTCTAATATGTCAGTTGTGGGAGATAACATACCGATGGAAAGAATAAAGCAGTGAGGAAGGTAGAAAAAGATGGGGATATGGCTGTGTCAAAAAAAAAAAAAAAAGATTGGCATACTTGAAGGTCCAGGCCAGAAAATAAGCAGGACTTCATTGAGGTCTTGTATCATAAAGAGGAGGGAGTGTCATCTTGATAGTGCAATACTGTAGAAGACAAGATTTATTTATTTATTTTATTTTACATTTGTTGACCGGGCTAGTCTAACTGGAGATATTTCCATTTTCAGTAGAGGCCCGGGGAGAAAAGCTCCACAGAGAATACACTTAAGGCAAGCATACTAGAGTTTAAAAAAGTTTTAAAAGACAGAAACTAACAACTCTACAGTTACTCATTATTACTAGTGAGCTTAATACTGACTCACATAGTGACAGTCACAAAAAAAAATACTTATATAAATTATACTATACTAAGACTGATAAAGATAACTAAAAAATAAATAAATACTACTACACACAGTTAAACTCAAAGACATCATATTAAGTTATAAAATACTTTGAGAGATAATAATAAGATAGTAAGTGTGAGAAAGAGAGCTAAGAATATGAGTAATAAGAAGAGGTAGGTTGAAGGAAGGACAGCAAGTAAGATAGTTAGCAAGCAAAGAGAGCTAGAAGCCAGTCTATAAGCAAGGAATAATAGGAAAACAAGTGGCAGAAGAGGAGGAAAGCCAGTTGGATAGTAGAAAAGTTTAACGAGGAGATAGTAATGAAGTAGAGTCTGAGTAGTGAAGGATTAATCAGGTTTACTACATGTGCACAGCCAGTGGTTTTGGAAGTGAAGTTTGATGTTTAGTTTGAAAAGAGGTAATGATGCAATGGTTGTTATGTTACTAGGAAGTTGGTTCCATTTTCTACCTACTGAATTTGTGAAAAGGGAGTTGCCAGCGGTGTTATTTGATTTAGTGGAATTAGCCAATAGTTTACTGGAGGAGCGGAGAGAGCTAAGATTATTGTAGGGGATAATGAGTTGAGAGAGTATAGGGTGTTTGTTGGATGGTACAGAATTTTATGGGCAATAGTGAGTTGTTGGGTTGCAAGATAGTTTTGGAATTCTGGCCAGCCTAGTAGTTTCAGGTTGAGACAGTGGTGTGTTCTGTAGGGGTTTCCTGTAGCGAAAGCAATGTTATTATAGCTGGTAGAAAGTTTGGTAAGGTTGTTTTATTGAGGTTGGTGAAAATGGGACAAGCATAGAGAAGAGAGGAAAGAAGATGGGAGTGAGCGATCCTAGTCCTAGAGGAGGGAGTTAGGAATGGTCTAATCCGATATAGAGATCCTATTTTCCTATTGACAAGTTTAATCGTGTTGTTAATGTGTTGGTTGAAAGAGAGATTATTATCAATTGTAATACCTAACAGTTTAGTAGTAGAGTCGGAGAGATGATAGTTGCATTGTTAGAAGAGATAGTGAAGTTTAAAGGGGTGGTTCTGGAGGTAGGAGTAAAGAGGAGGAGTTTAGTTTTCTTAGCATTTAGTAGGAGAAATCGACTAGAAAACCATGTCTCGACGGTGTTAAAGACATTTTGAGTAAGAGATCTAAGTTCTGAGGTAGAGGATGCAGAGCAGATGAGGGTAGAATCATCTGCATATTGAATGCAAGTAGCTTGGGGATTATGTTTTGGAGATCATTTATGAAGAGGGAAAAAAGAAGTGGGCCAAGAATAGAGCCTTGTGGAACTCCAATAGAAACTGGCAGAAGAGAAGAGATGTGGTTATTCCAGAGAACAGCCTGTTTCCTGTTAGTGAGATAAGAGGAAAACAATCTAATGGCAGGGATGTCAAAAGATAGTGATTCTAGAGTTTTGATTAATAAAGAGTGGTTAACCATATCGAATGCTTTGGAGAGGTCTATGAAGATGGCAGAAGAGAGTAGGTTGTTGTTACGGTTCAGGTTAATAGTGTCAACAAAGGAAAGAAGGGCAGTAGTAGTACTGTGATTAGGTCTGAATCCATGTTGACTGTTTGCTATGATGTTGTGGAGAGAGAGGTGTTGTACAAGCTGATGGTGTATACATTTCTCCATTATTTTGGCCAAGGGAGAGAGGAGAGCAATAGGTCTAAAGTTAGAGTAGTCAATGGAGTTACCACCTTTATGGAGTGGGATAATGTGGGAGACCTTCCATATATCAGGGATGATACCTTCTTTGATTGTCCTATTAATGAGAATAGAAATAGGATATCGATAGCCTTGGCAGCTTTTATAGAAAGAGTGAAGGTAACTTGTCCAGAGGGGTACAAGGTTTTAGCTTAAGAAGGAGTCTGTATATGTAAGATGTAGAGATGGGATGTAGAGAGAATTTAGAGGAGGAGTTAATGAGGTTACATGTTGGGTGTGAGTTATTAGTGTTTAATTGATTAGCAAGAGCTTGTATAGTTTCAGTGAAGAAACAATTGAAAGCATCTGCAGTTTGTTGGGGGGTATCAGGATCAGAATTAAGTGGGGAAGGTGTTTTAGAACGTCCTGGGGAAAGAAGTCTATTAACTGAAGACCAAAAAAGTTTTGAATTATTAAGATGGGTTTCTTGCAGATTGAAGTATAATTTCTTTTTATCAGCTATTATTGCTTTTTTGGTTAGATTTCTAAGTTGGCGGAAGTGAAGAAGTTCAGGGTTTTTTCTATGTGATCTCCATGTGGCCCAGACTTTATTTCTAGTGAGAATAAGTTTTTTGGTTTCATGGGAGAGCCAGGGGGCAGCATTGGATTTAGTTCTAATGCTACGTTCAGGAGCATGCAAGTCAAGGATAGATAAAAAAGTAGAGTTAAAGTACATTACTGCATTTTCAAGAGGGAGTGTTTTTAATGGGTTCCAATTACATGCAGTAAGTTCAGACTGGAACAATTCTGGATTGAAGTGTTTGATGGTGCGTACATGTCTTATGATGCAAGATGGAATTCTGGATGTGGTAATAACCCACGTGGAGGGGGTTAGGGATGTCAGCAATGTCAGATTAAGTGTGCCTTAGGCCACGGATTTTCCAACCATTTGTTAGAATGTGTTTTACATTTGTATTTTTGAACATTTTTCAGTAAACAGTGAAACAAAATGTACAAACCATGACAAAAGTACCCATTTCAGAATATTTCACCCACAAAAGGTCACTCAAATTGCTGTCATTATAATTCACCAATATCCTTACTCAATGGCTACTGCCACTTTATTAACTGTTTACGCATCAGTCTAATTGTGATAAAAATGGCCGAAGTGAAGTATTCCAATTTGCTTTACACAAATGCACACTCATCCTGCAAAGACAGTCTAATGACTTTTTAACTTTATAAACTTAGTAGGGTCAGACATTTTATCTACAGATATCCCCAAACATAACAATCCTACCTACATTGTTGAATTCATCCTTCTCAGCTTTCTGTATCAAAAACTTAGTATAGGATCATAGGAGGTTACTAGGCTATTGGCCCTGATGCCCTTATAAGCATTGCCAAGAGTTTAGCCCATGTTTAGACAAATCAGCAGGGACATGGGTGGAATCCCAGAGGTATATTTTCTGTCTCCAATCCAGTTATCCAGGTTGCACTTAAAAAGGGGTAAAGAGGCACTCTGCTTGATATGGAGAGGGAGTCTATTCCATAGATGGAGGAGTCTCTGGGAGATAAATCTGTCCCGCCAACAAGTCTTGTTGATGTCACAGACCAGGTTGAGGCTGCTCATGTGGGTTACATGAGTGAAGCTTGACTTGCAGATATGCAGCAGTCCCATCAAGGTGGGATCTGTGATTACCTTGTATGCCAGACAGAGGTCACCTCTGAGGAGTCTGTATGAAACTGAGTAGAGGAATATGGCTTTTGGCCTATCTGTGTATGGTAGATGTTTGAGGCCCTGGATTCTCCTGGTGAGGAACCTCTGCATGTGCTTTGGGAGATACATGCTGAAAGGGGCGTTGTACTCAATAATGGGCCTTATAAGGGAAGAATACAGGGATATTATGACCTCCTTGTCCCTGGATGAGATACTCTTATTCTGAGGTGGGCCACGTAGAAGGCTTTCCATACAACAGAAGCAACATGGTGGTCAAAAGTCAGGTTGCTATCAATCTGGTTGCCCAAATCCTCACAACTGATTGCATGCTTAGGACATTGTTATTAATGTGATAATATGCACCGTCTTCCCCTTGTCCATGGCTTTGGTGACTGTCTCAAAGAAGTTGATCAAATTTAGCGGACATGACCTCCCCTTGACAAAGCCAAACTGTGTGGAATTAATTGTTTGGAGGTTGCCAATGTCCTTGTTATTGAGGTCCACGATAATCCATTCCATGGCCTTGCAGATCAGGCTAGTTAGGCTGATGGGTCTATAATTTCCCACATCAGTTTTTTGTAAAGGGATGACAGTGGCTGTCCTCCACTCAGCTAGGATGAAGCCAGTACTCAGGCTTTGGTTGAATAGGGTGCCTAATGAAGCTGCAAGTTTCTGCCTGAGTTCATGTAGGATGCAGCCTGGGATGTTATCGGGTCCCATGGAGGCTGTATTTTTTTCCCTTTGAGAGAGCAGTGATGACCTGTTCCGTAGATATAAGGGGGAGGGGGCAGATACTGGGGATGTCCCATTTTACTGATGGAGGGACAGAGGGGTAAAGTTTTGCTGAATCTGTCAGACAGAAAGTTTGCCATATCTACAGCATTTGTATATGTGGTGTCTTTGACCACTAGTTCTGAACAGATCTGGGTGCTTCCTTTGAGGTTGTGGACATATGTGAAGAAGGCCTTATGATGGTCTCTAGTAGATGTGGCCAATTTAGACCCGAATTTTGCTTTGGAGGATTTCACTAGTGCTCTTATTTGCTTGTTCAGGTTAAGGAGATATCGCTTCCAATTGAGCACCTGCTCCTTCTTGGTCTTGGACAGTAATTTTTTCCTTTTGTTATAGAGTATATTTATTGCAGATGTCCACCAGACAGGTTTACTCTTCCTTACAGAGGATGATTTAGACCTGTTGGGTATTCCTGATTCCATGCATCTATATAAATGCTTGTATAATGCTTTGGTGTAGTTTTGGATATTGGTGCCACTTCCTACAGAGGGGGAGGGGGCTGTGAAGCTGTTTATACCATCCCTCAGGAGGCTGTAATCAGCTTTGGAGAAGTTTTTATGTCTGGTCCTAGCTAGAGGGGGGTTGGGGGAGATGGTGACTTCGAAAGTGACCACTTTGTGGTTGAATCTTACCAGGGAGGATGATACTATAGGAATGCTGCAGTGGTTATTCATGTTGGTTAATACCAAGTCCAAGATAGTATCACCTCTTGTGGGGGTATCGACTAGCTGTTCCAAGGCAGTTGCATTGTCAGAATCAAGGAATCTCTGGGCATTTGTGTTCTGTCATGAGTAGTTCTTCCAATCTATGTTTGGGAAGTTAAAGTCACACAGGATAAGGGTAAAGGGTTGAATCTTTATAGATTCAAACAAGTCCAAATAGGTGGATTTGACATCTTGACACAGATTTGGGGGCTGGTAGCTAGCTATGATTTGAATAGTGGTCTTGTCAATGGTTAACTGCACCTGGAGTGCCTCCTGTGTGTCATACTGTTTGACCAGCCTGGAGGTGTGTATGTCTTTAATGTATATTGAAAGTCCATCTCCTTTGGCTTTACTGCTCACAGTGTAGGGTGTAAACGTATGTTAGGATGAGTAATCAGGTAAGGCTATGGTGCTGTCCACAGCTTTGAACTGGGTTTCTGTGACTGCACAGATGTCAGCATTTTCCAGGGTTAAGAATTCTTGCAATGAGTGCAGTTTCATGTTTAGACTCCTAGTGTTGAATGATAATGACCAATGACCAGCGTATGAGTAATAATGACCAAAGTCACATACTTCAAATGTGTTTCACACAAACACACAGTAACCTAAGTATTCCAAATTAATTATCACATACACAGACACATTGTAAAGCCAGATTAACGATTGATTAAAAATGAATAATAAGAGCATAAGGTGCTTTCATACAGAGTTAGCCCCCACCCCCACCAGCAGTTACAGCCACTTCAGAGACTGTGTGCACCCCTTATTGTTAGGAAGAAATAAAGTACATGTACTTTACTGGTAGCTTTGGATGAACTACATGAAATTGTCTAAAGATCATTAGCATCATACCATAAGACCTAGCCATGTGAAGCACAGTTTAGATAAAAAAGTATTTATGATAGAGTAAGAACTATTAACCAACTGATAACACATGCAAAGTCAATATGCACAATCTCTACAGAAGTAAAAGTCATCTGAATAATTCCACATCAAAGAGAACTATTACTAATGAAGAGGTCGCTGCTGGCAAACAACTTTGCATTTCAGTGCTTCATCTACAAATGCAGTGCCTGCTGTCCTTGAAGAATAAATTGACTATGTTGTATTTAAAAAAAAAGGGT
Organism: Protopterus annectens; assembly: GCF_019279795.1. Taxonomy (NCBI): domain Eukaryota; kingdom Metazoa; phylum Chordata; order Ceratodontiformes; family Protopteridae; genus Protopterus; species Protopterus annectens. The sequence continues at coordinate 1,763,792,753 of NC_056743.1, forward strand.
GCACTGGTGATATTTCTATAACACGTCCTGAATTACATCAAATATACAATGTGAAAAGGCTAGCAAACAACACCAGGATCACAGTTACTAGGCATGCAGTCCAGGTGATCAGTAAGGAGTCTAGCCCAAATTCCAAACTGCTCCAAAGCACTGGCTGGATAAGTGAATTGCTCAATACCACACTGTAAGTAAATGAAGGTGGAAAGATTCAATCCCTTGATCCCTGCCATGTAATGCTCCTCATTAACATGTCAGACTTTTAGTTATGTGTGCTAACTGCCAAAGTAACAGTTTTTAATTAAATGTTGAAATCCTTTACAATCCGATCTTGTAGGGAAGGCTGTATCACAGTAATACGCAACTGTGACTTCATGATGGATGATGTAGATCAGATAGTTCTGATCATCACTCCAAATAACGTAGACCACATGGCCTGTCAAATGTCAAGGCCTTTGCAATTGCTGAGAGCTGTAAAGAAGATACTGCAAAAATCTATTACAAAAATGTGATATGTTTAGCCTACTAAAATCCAGTGTTTATACTATATTACACAATCTATGCCTACTAATGAATTAATTCATTCTTTAGTGCAATGAATAAAGCAAAACAATTAAAGACAATATAAATGCTGCAGTAGCTTCTGTTCAACAACCCATAAGTCATACAAAATCAAAAGAATTACTGCATACAACATATTGTTTTTCTTTGAGGGCAGAGCGTACATACTTGTAGGGCGCCTACATCTCTCTTCGGACCTCCCTATGGTCCTCTTTCCCATTAAGCTATCCCTCTAACATCTTCCAGTACACGACTGACCTAGCTGACTGGCTTATACTGCTGCATTGCTGCAACATACACTTCTAGAATAAACAGAGCAGGATGATGGACAGATTGGGTAATGAATCAGGCCCTTGCCAGAGATAGCAACATCAGTACATGTTTGTCTCTCCCCAGTTACCATAAACATTACTTAAACCTGTTAGTGTACATACTATTTTCTTCTTTAATTTTACAATTATGAAATACTTATCAACTATGTGAAGGGTGTAGGAATCCAAAAGACAACATCTAATGCATTTCCTAACAGCCTGGGACGGCCCACTGGGTACAAGTGTCCTTTTTCAGGAACAGCCCAGGACTACTATCTGTTGAAGTATCTTGGCCATAGTCACAAAGAAGACAAATGAAACCTGATGGAATCAAACCCTGTAGTACAGGAAGCACCTTTTTAATAGCTCATATCCTCATCTGCACTATGTGCTAGACAAATTGGTGTAGCCTAAACACAGTGCATTTCACAGTGGTGTGCCTGCAAAAAAGCAAGCATTAAAAAAACACATTCAAAATATATTCATAGTTAAAATATTAACATTATAAGCATAGACTTCATGCTGTCCAGATTATTCACACAGATGATAGAGACACTTTCAACATTTAGTAGAACTAGGAAGCCAAGGAATCTATGCAATGAACATGGCTCATATGATGACATTCATATTTACTACAACCAGTTTCCTTCCTCCACACCATAACTGCTGTGGTTCATAGGTAGTTACTGGGCTTGCAGTCCAGGGGACCACTGAGTAGCCTATCCTAAATTTCCAGGTTGCCCCAAAGCACTGTCTGCTTGAGTGACTTGCTCAATAACAGGCCATAAATATGAGGCATAATCAGAGCTGATCTGCAAAATTGGAGAAAGATTAGAGTAAACTTCTCTGAATCACTTAAAAAAGTTAAAAGAAAAACAGGTTTGGCATCAACATACATTTGGTGAATCATTGACTAATTGTAATCCTCAGTGATTTACCAAAGAAAACAAAAGTTAATGGATGTCTGGCAATTAGTGTGGAAGATTAAGGCTTCTAACTCCGGAAACTAAGGTGCAGTGTTTAATTCAGTGTCCCCCTAACTGAGAGATGTTATAGACTCACACACACACACACACACACACACACACACACACACACACACACACACACACACACACACACACACCATTCTCAAAGTCCCAACATGCATACACCGAAAATTCCTACCATTCTCAAAGCAAAATAAACTCCAACAGTGAAGCATATTTTTTTTCTACAAAATCACTCATCTACATCCAAGGAATCCCATGCAACAGTTTCCAAATTCCTCACAAACCCACCTTCCCTTATAGATACTTCCTGTAAAGGGGGTGGGACCTGTGCTTTATTTTCTTATACAATTCATTGTAAAAGAGAGAAAGACAGTATGGAGTGAGTCAATTAAAATGTGGGCCCTGGGCAACTGCCCATTTTACCCATATTATAATCCACCACTAGATGTCATGGCAAAGGTGCAATTAGCCAGCAGTGATAATATGAAATCTGGTTTACAGCATGAGAGGAATGGTAAGAATACAAAGATAAAGACAATGGTGAATGACTGCAGAGCAGCTGAATTTCCTGAGTTAAGGAAGATGGCCAGAAATCAGTTTAAGGTCTCGATGAAAAGTGAAGGAGCAAATGAACTCCAGGAATGGGTCAGAGATGGAGTAAACAAGGCAGAATAAAAGGTTTTGAGAAGATGTAAAACGTAAGAATGAGGATATGGTCAATAATGCAGCTACAAAGGAGAGTAACGCTATTATATAGGGCAAACTACAGGGCAAACAGAAGATGGCAGACGGGTGGTATATATGTAGAGGAGGTAGAGGTAAACAGAAGGGAAACAAAAAGAGGCTGAGAGAAGTAAGGGTAAAAGTTGAAAGGGTGCTGGCAGATGGAATCAAGAAAGAATACAAAAAGAATTTTAGCCATAGGAAACTGGACCTGAACAGGTTCAGGAAAAGACTGAAAGGGAGATCATGGAAGAATGGGAAAATGTAGAAAGAGTGAATGAATCCTTCACTTCAGTGTTTACAAAAGGAAGCAGAGAGAGGGCACAATGCTGTTAAAGAGGATAGACAAGAGTTCCAAAATCAATGAACAAAGACTAGGACTAACAAAGAATGGAGATGGATTTAGAATTCACTGCAGTAAGGGACGAAAAAGCACTGGGACCACATGTGCTGTCTTCCAACATCCTTAGGAATCTGGCCAGTCAGCTGGCTGACTAATATTGGAAATCTTCAATAGATCACTGACCCTTGCTTTCAGAGGACTGAAAGACAGCAAATGTGATGTACATTTGCTCAAGGGAGGAGCAGAAAAATCATGGGGAGTTACATTCCTGTTAGCATAACAACAGTAATAGGGCAACTTATGGAAGGAATCCTGAGGACAAATGGCTGCTTCCCTAGAGGGCATCAATGTCTAGAATAAATATCAGTATGGTTCATGGTCAGAAGCAGCTGTCAGTCATACCTGACCCATTTTATGCGAGTTAAATGAGAACTTTGCTGGGAACACCAGTAGAGGTGGTCAACATTTACTTACTATAGGCTTCTGATTATGTCCACCAGATGTGGATAACTGAAGGTGTTGGGATAACAGCAAGACTTAAGAAGCAGACTGAATGGTAGGGCACAAAAAGTGTAGTGAGAGGGTCAATATCAGGAATAGAAAAGTAACAAGAAGGGTGTCACTATGCTCAGTCTTGGGTCCAGTTTGTTCCAGACATAAATAGGAGAAAAAATGTCACCCTCAGGAATAAAGCCTCTTTGTGTCAGTCCATAAAAATCCAAATAAAACTCCACGAATACAGCAGCACGGCTTCAGCTAGATAAAGCTTTAATGTTGACAAAAAACCCACAGAGAAGGAGAATACTAAGTAGGTCAGTAAGCGCTTTCACATGGATCCACCATGCTTCCTCAGACTGTTATGTTTCAGACATAGCTGAGGCAAGGGAGAGAACAAAATCAACATTCCTGATGATGAAAAAGTGTGCAGCAGTGAGCCGAGGGGATGAAAATAAGGAAGGATGTAGAAAGGCTGACCAAGTGAGCAGAAAGGTGATCACCAACTTTCACCGTAGACATAATGAATACAGTATAGTTGAAATACCACAAGCCTGATATGACTAATCAGTTGGGGTAGTAAGAACTGAACACTAAAGAACAGGGAAAGGATCTACCTGTATTCTAGGCCAATAGGACCAGAAAGTGAAGACACCAGCAGCAGTAAACAAAATGTTATGGCATCTGCAGAGGTGTAGGCCCTACTCTTGTGGGTCCTGGCAATTCCACACCTTGAATACTGTATGCTGTCAGAGCTGCTAGAAGAGGTCCAAAGAAAGTCATTTTCAGTATATGCATGTGACGCGGAGGAGAAAAGATGTGATCCAAGACTAGAGGCGTTCAAGGTCTTCTTATTAGAGACATAAAGAGGCAGGATACGCATGATATGGGTATACGTCAGGGATTGAGTAATCCTGAGAAGACAGGAGTAAGTCAAGGAAAAGGAGATACTGTTAGGAGATTGTACGGAACAACTAAAGTACTTCTTTATGGAGATGGGAGATGGAACTTATGGAAAAGCATGTGTATTGCAGAGGTAATTCATTCTGCTATTCAAGAGGCAGAGGACCAATGGAAAAAGGGTAAAGAGGAAGGAAGAAATAGACAAAAGGTAAAAAGCTAGGAATAGAGAGGTTTATTGTCTCCTTCTACTGTCAGTCAAAGGTAATGTAATGTAAACTGGAAATATATTGGTGAATAGGTAGAGCTATATAATGCATTCTAAATTTCGCAACCCTTGATAAATCCCCTGGTCATGCTATTATTCTGTGAAAAGGAAATCTTCAGGAAAAGTTCTGTGCACTACTTGACAGCATTTCTAAAGAATCTGTAATTAGTTTTGTTCCTTCCGTAAAAAAAAATACACAGGAGATGTAATAGACAGATTTAAGAATAGTATTCACAACACCGATTGCTTTTTTCAATTCAGAAGTTAAAGATTTGTACAGCATGATTCCACATACATTTGGATTTACTGTGGTTGCACATTGTTTAGGGGAGCGACCCAGGATTCCACATACATTTGGATTTACTGTGGTTGCACATTATTTAGGGGAGGGATCCAGGATTCCACGTACATTTGGATTTACTGTGGTTGCACATTGTTTAGGGGAGGGACCCAGGATTCCACATACATTTGGATTTACTGTGGTTGCACATTGCTTAGGGGAGGGACCCAGGATTCCACATACATTTGGATTTACTGTGGTTGCACATTGTTTAGGGGAGGGACCCAGGATTCCACATACATTTGGATTTACTGTGGTTGCACATTGTTTAGGGGAGGGACCCAGGATTCCACATACATTTGGATTTACTGTGGTTGCACATTGTTTAGGTGGGGGACATTACAGGATTCCACATACATTTGGATTTACTGTGGTTGCACATTGTTTAGGGGAGGGACCCAGGATTCCACATACATTTGGATTTACTGTGGTTGCACATTGTTTGTGGGGGGACGTTACAAGATTCCACATACATTTGGATTTACTGTGGTTGCACATTGTTTAGGGGAGGGACCCAGGATTCCACATACATTTGGATTTACTGTGGTTGGACATTGTTTGGGGAGGGACCCTGGATTCCACATACATTTGGATTTACTGTGGTTGCACATTGTTTAGGGGAGCGACCCAGGATTCCACATACATTTGGATTTACTGTGGTTGCACATTATTTAGGGGAGGGATCCAGGATTCCACGTACATTTGGATTTACTGTGGTTGCACATTGTTTAGGGGAGGGACCCAGGATTCCACATACATTTGGATTTACTGTGGTTGCACATTGCTTAGGGGAGGGACCCAGGATTCCACATACATTTGGATTTACTGTGGTTGCACATTGTTTAGGGGAGGGACCCAGGATTCCACATACATTTGGATTTACTGTGGTTGCACATTGTTTAGGGGAGGGACCCAGGATTCCACATACATTTGGATTTACTGTGGTTGCACATTGTTTAGGTGGGGGACATTACAGGATTCCACATACATTTGGATTTACTGTGGTTGCACATTGTTTAGGGGAGGGACCCAGGATTCCACATACATTTGGATTTACTGTGGTTGCACATTGTTTGTGGGGGGACGTTACAAGATTCCACATACATTTGGATTTACTGTGGTTGCACATTGTTTAGGGGAGGGACCCAGGATTCCACATACATTTGGATTTACTGTGGTTGGACATTGTTTGGGGAGGGACCCTGGATTCCACATACATTTGGATTTACTGTGGTTGCACATTGTTTAGGGGAGGGACTCAGGATTCCACATACATTTGGATTTACTGTGGTTGCACATTGTTTAGGGGAGGGACCCAGGATTCCACATACATTTAGATTACTGTGGTTGCACATTGTTTAGGGGAGGGACCCAGGATTCCACATACATTTGGATTTACTGTGGTTGCACATTGTTTAGGGGGGGGGGGGCGTTACAGGATTCCACATACATTTGGATTTACTGTGTTTACCAGAAAGGCTCATCCAGACTCTGCTACACTTTGCTGTGAAGGAAAGGTTAGTTTGCTGTTATTTTTTGTATTTCTGTATTGCCTTTCTATATTTTGAATACTGTAGTTTGTTTTCTTTATCTTGTGTTTTGCTTGCATTCTGTTTTAACAGCATATTAAAACTTCAAAAGAGACCACAGCTCTCTCTGTTCTGAGTCAGGCAGAATTTTTTCCCTCCCTCCCACCCATTTAAGTTGTCTTGTTAAATACCACTGTCTTTCTAGTTGCCCGCCTCTTATGTTAATCTGACCATATACCTCATTTCTCTCTACTTTCACTGGCTTATGTGAGTAATCACAAAACCATCACTTTTGAAATCCCACCCTTTCAATTATTTAAATTTATTGGCCATCCTACAGTATTTCATAGTACCAAAATACAAAAGTAACCACCCTTTCAGTCCATCTTGCTGTTTTAAAAATAGTAACTCTCCACTAAACCTTAACTTTTTAAACAGGTAAAACTCAAGTTACCTACTTTCATATCTAACTTCTCTAGTGCACACTGCAGAGTGCATTCTTTTCAATCTTACCTTTAAGCATCCCTGTTACTAGCACTTTCTCTAATACCTAAAAAGATCATCTCTACTTGACTCCAAGTAGACTTTTCTCTATCTGTTAAACCTAGCACTTGCTCCTACAGTACTTATTACCTTGATACGGCACTCTTATAGATAGCACCCCAAAAGGCAAACCCCATTTCTCGGTCACCCACGTCCCCGAATCTCTTTTAAAGTTTTTGTCTAGTCCTTCTAGCATGTCGAGGGATCAGTTGCTAGTGTCCTCTCCTGCTCAGCTGGTGAACCTGGGAATATTGAGGCAATGTTACAATTGCCTCATGTACACAGACAACCCTCTCCTCCTCCCACAAAACACAAATACATGCGAGAGATGCAACTATACGGCCAAACTGGAGGCTGAGCTCTCTCAACATAGGACTGGCAAGACCAGTCAGGAGGAGAAGGTTACCACACACACTATAGACCCAGTCTCACATAGTACCATCACAACCTCAAATCATACACATAAACACACAAAGACATACTCAAGGCTCTGATCAAAAATCTACCAAAACAGCAGAGGCCACCAAAGCAGACACCCAAACAACCACCACCTCAGAACACAACACCTGCAACACATAGACCTCACAGTCAGAGTGTCAAACAGTCACAGCCCTTAAGGCCAAACACAATGCCAGACACACTAGTCATTGGTGACTCCATAGTCAGACACACTGATGTCCCGCTCACCAGACTGAGTAAGGAGAAGGTCACAGTAAGCTGCCTGTCAGGCGCTAGAATCCGCCACATAACGCAAGCACTCAGGTCTCTCAACAGCAGGTACAAATACGACTCAGTCATTGTCCACGCTGGTGTAAACGACCTGAGACGTACCTCCTTGGACTACATGAAAAGAGACATTGAGGAGCTCTCTGATTATGTAGCCCAGGCAGGTATGACCCTGACCTTGAGCAGTATCCTACCTTCACCAAGAATGATGCCACAATACAGAGATAAGATGATCAGCTTTAACAATTGGCTTAAACTCTGGTGTCATTCAAAGGGGATCCAATGTCTGTCTGCCTGGGATGACATGCTGGACAAGCCACGCTGCTTCGCAAGGGACAGCTTGCACCTGTCACCCCTGGGATTCCGGATATTGGCAAAGGCTCTTGCCACCCCCATAGTGCCTTTTTTAGGCAAGGCTCAAATTCTAAACCTACCGCCCTAGAACACAAAAAGGAAAAACTAAGGGTAATGCTGCTCAATGCCAGAAGTCTAAATCTCAAAATGCACGCATTCGAGGCCCTTCTCAGTATGGAGAACATCGATGTCTGTGCAGTGACAGAAACCTGGTTCAAGGCTCCTGAGAGCACCCCAGCACTATCAGGTTTTACCTCTTATCATGCGTTCCGGCCCCAAAATCCGGACAATACCAAGAAAGGAGGGGTATCCATATTCATCAAAGACACCCACACCTCAAGACTGGTGGCAACGCACGATGCATCGGAGACCATCCAGTTGCAATTAACCATAGGCAAGACTGCTCTGCAAATTGTAGCATGTTACAGGCCACCCTCACAAACTCAGGAACCTCACATGGCCTTCCTGAAAACACTAGAGGGATAAATGTATCACCAAACACCATCATACTAGGTGACTTCAATTACCCTAATATAGACTGGGAACACTACTCAAGCCCAAACACCCTAGCCCAAAAGTTCCTGGAATTCATAAACTCAAATGCCATGGAACAACTAGTCACCATCCCCACAAGAGGAGAAAACATACTTGATCTCATCATCACGAACATGGGAGCACAATGTTCAACACCGAAGTATACCCTCACTGGTGAGATCAGATCACAAACTAATCTCGCTGGAGGTCCTCATCCCACCCCACCTGAAATAAAAAGACCACAGTAAAGAACTTCTCGAAAGCCGACTTCACACTTCTAAAGACTAGTGTGGTCTCCTTTAAGGCCCCGAGCCAGCGGAAAACAGTACTCAAGCCGCTGAATCACTTACAAATGCCTTCTACCAGCACCTGCAGGACTGCATGGATAAGGCAATCCCAAGCAAAACAAAGACTCTTTGTACCAAAGGCAAGCGTCCAGTCTGGTGGACCCCAGCCATAAACAAACTCTACAACAAAAGGAGGAAGCTACTACAAGATAGAGCAAAATCCTTAAAAGTTAAGACACCCTTGATCACTATAAGTAAAAAACTAAGAGCTCTCATAAAATCATCCAAAGCAAATTTTGAGAGAAAAATAGCTAAAGACTCAAAAGACAATCATAAGGCCTTCTTTAGCTATGTTAGAAACCTGGGAGGAAACTCCCAGATATGCTCAGAACTAGTTCAAAATGATGTGAAGATTACTGATCCTACAGACATTGCCAACATACTGGCTGACAGGTTCAGTGCAAACTTCTCCCCTCCCCAAAAGGAGAGATATCTATACCAAGCGATTGCAGCCCCCAAACATCTCCAACGCCCAAGTGAGAACTGCTCTCTCCAAAGCAAAAAACACAGCATCCATGGGACCTGATGGTGTCCCCGCTGTGTGCTCCACAAACTCAACGAGGAATTAAACCCACAGCTAGGACAGCTGTTTAATCATAGTCTTACCTCTGGATACGTGCCCAGGAGTGGCGCACTGCAACTGTGGTCCCACTTCACAAAGGCGGTGCCTCCACCGACCCTGGAAATTACCGGCCCATTAGCTTGACAAGCCTTATCTGCAAAGCCATGGAGAGGATCATAATGGACCTCATAAATAAAGACATAGGGAATTTGCAGACTTTGGATCCATCCCAGTTTGGCTTTGTCAAAGGCAGATCATGCCTTCTAAACTTGGTTGACTTTTGAAACAGTCACCAAAGCCATTGATGAGGGAAAGGCAGTCCATACAGCCTACCTCGATCTGGCGAAGGCCTTGATACAATACCCCACTCGGGTATCATTGAAAAACTCATCAGCTTAAATGTTAACCCATACATCACAAGATGGGTTGCAAACTGGCTGAGTGACAGAACCCACAGGGTCAGAGTTGCTGGCGCCATGTCAGACTCAAAGCCTGTCACAAGTGGTGTACCACAGGGCTCAGTCCTGGGCCCACTCTTGTTTGGCATCTAGTTTTCCGAAGTACAAGCAAACACAGGAGGGTTATGGCTGACAAAGTTTGTAGATGACTGCAAACTGGGCGCCATAGTAGAAAACACATCTGACACAGATATCCTTCAGAAGGGTCTCACAGAAACGGATAACTGGTGCCAGAGCCATGGCCTAAAGTTAAATGCCAAAAAATGCATAGTCATACCCTTCGGGAAAAACAAGGTTACCCCTAGCTACCAAATAGGTGGCAATCCACTGAGCACAAAAGAAGTTATCAGGGACCTGGGGACATAGGTTGATAGTAGTCTGTCATTCGACACCCATATAGCTAAAGTAGTTAGGAAGACCTTCTACATTGCCCACCTTATCATGAAGGGATTCTCATCTAGATCAAGGGAGGTCATAGTCTCCCTATACTCATCACTCATCAGACCAATGATTGAGTACAATGCCCCATTCGGAATGTATCTGACCCGACACTTGCAGCAGCTGGAGAGGCCACAAAAGTTCCTCACCAAAAGGATAAAGGGTCTCAAACATCTGTCCTATGCTGCCCGACTGAAAGAACTCCAGCTCTATTCAGTCGCTTACCGCTTGCTCAGAGGTGACCTTTGCCTAACATACAAGGCCATGTCAAACCCAGATTTGATGAATATGCTTCACCTCAAAAATCTAGATCCATCAGAGCCACAAGGGCGGAGACTTAAACCTCGACACGGCTATTAATAGGACGTGCTGGAGGGATAGATTCATCACCCAAAGACTCCCTATGCTGTGGAATAAAATCCCGGTATATGTGAGGCAGAGCACCTCGCTGGCCTTGTTCAAGAGAAATCTTGACCAATGGATGGGAGATCGCAGATATACCCCAGGGATTACCTCAGTGTCACTGCTCAACAGAGGCACAGCAAAATAATGGGTATAGTTCCCCATACTAAAGGGGTGGCGTAAGCCACAAAACTATGGGCTAGGCTTGTAAATGCCCTCGGGCAGATAGCCTAGTATGAACCTATGAACCTATGCACATTGTTTAGGGGGGGACCCAGGATTCCACATACATTTGGATTTATTGTGGTTGCACATTGTTTAGGGTGGGGACGTTACAGGATTCCACATACATTTGGATTTACTGTGGTTGCACATTGTTTAGGGGATGGACCCAGGATTCCACATACATTTGGATTTACTGTGATTGCACATTATTTAGGGGAGGGACCCAGGATTCCACGTACATTTGGATTTACTGTGGTTGCACATTGTTTAGGGGAGGGACCCAGGATTCCACTTACATTTGGATTTACTGTGGTTGCACATTGTTTAGGGGAGGGACCCAGGATTCCACATACATTTGGATTTACTGTGGTTGCACATTGTTTAGGGGAGGGACCCAGGATTCCACATACATTTGGATTTATTGTGGTTGCACATTGTTTAGGTGGGGGACGTTACAGAATTCCACATACATTTGGATTTACTGTGGTTGCACATTGTTTAGGGGGGGACCCAGGATTCCACATACATTTGGATTTACTGTGGTTGCACATTGTTTAGGCCGGGGACGTTACAGGATTCCACATACATTTGGATTTACTGTGGTTGCACATTGTTTAGGGGGGGATGTTACAGGATTCCACATACATTTGGATTTACTGTGGTTGCACATTGTTTGGGGGGGGGACATTACAGGATTCCACATACATTTGGATTTACTGTGGTTGCACATTGTTTAGGGTGGGGACGTTACAGGATTCCACATACATTTGGATTTACTGTGGCTGCACATTGTTTAGGGGGGGATGTTACAGGATTCCACATACATTTGGATTTACTGTGGTTGCACATTGTTTGGGGGGGGACGTTACAGGATTCCACATACATTTGGATTTACTGTGGTTGCACATTGTTTAGGGCGGGGACATTACAGGATTCCACATACATTTGGATTTACTGTGGTTGCACATTGTTTAGGGGAGGGACCCAGGATTCCACATACATTTGGATTTACTGTGGTTGCACATTGTTTGGGGGGGGACGTTACAGGATTCCACATACATTTGGATTTACTGTGGTTGCACATTGTTTAGGGCGGGGACATTACAGGATTCCACATACATTTGGATTTACTGTGCTTGCACATTGTTTAGGGGGGGAGCCAGGATTCCACATACATTTGGATTTACTGTGGTTGCACATTGTTTGGGGGGGGACGTTACAGGATTCCACATACATTTGGATTTACTGTGGTTGCACATTGTTTAGGGTGGGGACGTTACAGGATTCCACATACATTTGGATTTACTGTGGTTGCACATTGTTTAGGGGAGGGACCCAGGATTCCACATACATTTGGATTTACTGTGGTTGCACATTGTTTAGGGCGGGGACGTTACAGGATTCCACATACATTTGGATTTACTGTGGTTGCACATTGTTTAGGGGAGGGACCCAGGATTCCACATACATTTGGATTTACTGTGGTCGCACATTGTTTAGGGGAGGGACCCAGGATTCCACATACATTTGGATTTCCTGTGGTTGCACATTGTTTAGGGGAGGGACCCAGGATTCCACATACATTTGGATTTACTGTGGTCGCACATTGTTTAGGGGGGGACCCAGGATTCCACATACATTTGGATTTACTGTGGTTGCACATTGTTTAGGGCGGGGACGTTACAGGATTCCACATACATTTGGATTTACTGTGGTTGCACATTGTTTAGGGGAGGGACCCAGGATTCCACATACATTTGGATTTACTGTGGTCGCACATTGTTTAGGGGAGGGACCCAGGATTCCACATACATTTGGATTTATTGTGGTTGCACATTGTTTAGGGCGGGGACGTTATAGGATTCCACATACATTTGGATTTACTGTGGTTGCACATTGTTTAGGGGAGGGACCCAGGATTCCACATACATTTGGATTTACTGTGGTTGCACATTGTTTAGGGCGGGGACGTTACAGGATTCCACATACATTTGGATTTACTGTGGTCGCACATTGTTTAGGGGAGGGACCCAGGATTCCACATACATTTGGATTTATTGTGGTTGCATATTGTTTAGGGCGGGGACGTTACAGGATTCCACATACATTTGGATTTACTGTGGTCGCACATTGTTTAGGGGAGGGACCCAGGATTCCACATACATTTGGATTTATTGTGGTTGCACATTGTTTAGGGCGGGGACGTTACAGGATTCCACATACATTTGGATTTACTGTGGTTGCACATTGTTTAGGGGAGGGACCCAGGATTCCACATACATTTGGATTTACTGTGGTTGCACATTGTTTAGGGGAGGGACCCAGGATTCCACATACATTTGGGTTTACTGTGGTTGCACATTGTTTAGGGGAGGGACCCAGGATTCCACATACATTTGGATTTACTGTGGTTGCACATTGTTTGGGGGGGGACGTTACAGGATTCCACATACATTTGGATTTACTGTGGTTGCACATTGTTTAGGGCGGGGACGTTACAGGATTCCACATACATTTGGATTTACTGTGGTTGCACATTGTTTAGGGGAGGGACCCAGGATTCCACATACATTTGGATTTACTGTGGTTGCACATTGTTTAGGGCGGGGACGTTACAGGATTCCACATACATTTGGATTTACTGTGGTTGCACATTGTTTAGGGGCGGGACCCAGGATTCCACATACATTTGGATTTACTGTGGTTGCACATTGTTTAGGGGAGGGACCCAGGATTCCACATACATTTGGATTTACTGTGGTCGCACATTGTTTAGGGGAGGGATGTTACTCATCATTTCTTTTGTTTTTGTACTTTTGTCTGAAACATAATATATTTATTCACCATAATAAATGTTTTCTGCACAAATGTAATACATTTGTTGATTACAGGATTACAGAATCCTGTAATACAGCTATGGGATGACTGCTCCAGCTTATGCTAATTTGTTTGTGTTGGAATCTGAGAGAAGATTTATGTATAAATAGCAATTTATGAAAAAATCCTGTGGTTCGGTACATTAGGTACATTGATGATTCATTTTTTTCTGTAAGGGAACAAGCTTTAGCATTTTTTGGAGTGCCAAATACTAACGGATAGGGAATTAGATTCAGACTGAAGACATAACAGAAATGGCAGTGATTTTTTTTTTATATTATATTGAGTGGGAAAGCAGGTAAAGTAATAAAAACTAGTTCAATCAGAAAGCAAACTTCTACAAACACGTTTTCCGTGTACTGAGTTGGTGTACCTCCAATTACTTACAGTCATTTCCTTTGAAGAGTAACACCATGAATAGAGAAACTATGGAAGGTTTTTAGATGATATTAAAACCAGACCAACAAAAAGAAAGTGCTTTCAACATGGATTGAAAAAATCTAGACAAAGGTGGTGGGTAATCTGTTTTTTCAGACATGGAAACACTCAGGAATTGGTTTAGATGCTAAAGTGTAAGGTACAGATAAAAGACAGGATACATTATTTTGTGTCACAAAATATAACACATTCGCAATTACATGATGAGTGGACGAAACTGAATATACTGAGGATTGGAATCCTGAAACTGCATTCACTGAAAAAAGTCTGCCAAAAAACACTTTTTATAGTGTTTTTGCAGGGGAGCAAGGTCTACTGCACATTCCAATGTAGAGGGCAAGCCCCCACACCCCCAAAATGTGTGTATACCAACTCTGGAGTCATACCAACTTGAAAACAGAGGATATTCCCTCCAAAAGGGAATACATTTTGGCATAACTTGCTGACAGTGATTTCCTATGGAGGAAATCCAACTGTCAACAGTTTGAACCTTGGGCAATTAAAGTTTGAACATTCAGTCTTCATCCTCCTACATTCGCACACAGTTTTGTCAAGAGTATGAGAAAAAATTGAAAATATTAAAGACAAATAAATTATTGTGAAGCGTTTTGCCAGACCCCCCTCATTTAAATCTTGCAAGGTCCCATTTCAGATACAAAACAAATATAATCAAATATTCGAATGTGCAAGATGTGATATTTGCAGGCATGTTCTTATATGCAAACAAGCAAAGATTAACTGAGAAATGTTGAACATCAAAGAATATTTTACTTGTCAGAAAATTATGGCTTTATATGGTATTAGATGTGGGTGTGACATTTTTAAATGGTACATTGGGCAAACTAAATGATAATTTAAAAAATCAGAATACAGGAACACTAACGTGATATAAGTAATAGAAAGTTTGTGAGCTCACTTGAAGTTCTTGTGTGGGAGACACATAATGGACAAGTGGATAATTTAAGCTTTATAGTCATGGTTACTGTGAGTTTACCTTGTGATGGAGAGATTATGATGGTCTTGAATCAACTGTAGGCAAGAATGATTTTGAGATTTAAAACTTTAATTCTAGTGTTATGAATAATGAAACAGTCTGACAGCATTTGATTTAATGTTATTGTGTTAAATTATATCACATTATTTTTGTTTTAATTTTATGTCATAACTTTCTTTGGCTAAGTTCAAAACTTCAAAGGCAGTGCACAAAATGTGCAGAACTAATAGTAAATAGAGCCACTTTCACAGAGCAGGAAGATATAATAAATTTACTGTCTGACAAATTCGGCTCCAGTCTTACTCCCCTCTTTATCCCCCAGCCACTCCCTCAAGAAATACCATAAAAAATAACCCCCCCAACAATCACTAGTGAGCAGGTCCTAAATGCACTCTCCAAGGCCAAGAACACCACATCGATGAGTCCAGATAATATCCCTTGATGCCTCCTAAATAGCACAAAACATGACCAGTCAGGACCACTGTAGTCAGTTTTCAGACATAGCCTTCAGTCAGACTTCATACCACAAATCCTAGAAACTACAGGTGATAAGTCTGGCTAATCTAATATGCAAAGCCATGGAAAGAAGTATCCTGGAAATGATTAATAATAACATAGGGAACCTTCAGACACTGGATCTACGTCAGCTCAGCATTGTCAAGGGAAAATCATGCGTACTTATACTGGTAGACTTCTTTGAAATGGTTACCATGGCGATGGATGAGAACAAAATAGTGCATATTGCTTACTTTGATCTGGCCAAGGCATTTGACACAATACCCTACCCAGGCATTATAAAGTTCATTGAATTAGGCATAAACCTTTATGTTACATGCTTAGCAGCCAGCTGGCTCTCAGATAGGCCCAACAAACTTATGACATGGAGTCCACCTCCCCAAAGAGACTAGTCACTACCGGAGTCCCTCGTGGTTCTGTTCTGGGACCGTTCTTTTTGGTATCTAATTCTCATAAATCAAGGCCAACATTAATGGTCTCTGGCTGACTAAGTTTCCTGTTGATTGCAAACTAGGAGCAGTCACAAAATCTCCCCAAGACACTAACATCCGCCAGGAAGGACTAACATAGAAAAATGACCAGTGCCAGAACCATGGTTTAAAACTAAGTTCCAGGAAATGCATAATAGTAACCTTCAAAAAGTTGAATACCCTAGGAAATTACTTCTTTGACAACACACTCCTAAGAGTTGACCCAGTAGTCAGTGATATGGGGACATATGTAGTTGACCCAGTAGTCAGTGATATGGGGACATATGTAGTTGACCCAGTAGTCAGTGATATGGAGACATATGTAGTTGACCCAGTAGTCAGTGATATGGGGACATATGTAGTTGACCCAGTAGTCAGTGATATGGGGACATATGTAGTTGACCCAGTAGTCAGTGATATGGGGACATATGTAGTTGACCCAGTAGTCAGTGATATGGGGACATATGTAGTTGACCCAGTAGTCAGTGATATGGGGACATATGTAGTTGACCCAGTAGTCAGTGATATGGGGACATATGTAGTTGACCTAGTAGTCAGTGATATGGGGACATATGTAGTTGACCCAGTAGTCAGTGATATGGGGACATATGTAGTTGACCCAGTAGTCAGTGATATGGGTACATATGTAGATAGTAACATGGCTTTTGGTCAAGATGTTTCTATGGTAGTAAGGAAATTATTCTATGTTGCTCAATTTATAAACAAGGGTATGCCATCCAGGTCCAAGGAAGTCATCATTCCATTCTATTCAGTCCTCATCAGACCAATTATTGAGTACAATGCTCTCTTCAGTATGCACCTGACCAGGCATATGCAACAACTGGAACATCCACAGAGGTTCCTCACAAAAAGAATACAGAGCATAAACAACGTGTCCTATGAGGATTGCCTTAAAGTCCTATCCTTATACTCTGTCTCCTACAGAATATTAAGGGTCAATCTTTGCCTGGCATACATGGCATCATTGGATCCCACTCTGATGGACCTTTTACATATCCACAAAACAAATAGCATCAGAACTGCTTGATTCAGAGACTTAAACATTGCTTGTGACTTAAATAAGACTTGTTGGAGAAACCTGTATATGTCTCACAGCATACCCCTTCATTGGAACAGACTTCTCATCCAGGTGATGCAGACCTCATCCCTAACCATATTCAAGCATAAACTGGACCAGGGAATGTGAAATCAGAAATTCACCCCTGGTCTGACACCTATGACTCTAAAGGACAGAGGCAGTCTGTGAATGCTTGACCAACCATGCTCTAATTTACATATAACCATTAAAATATACCTGTAAAAATAACCTCTAGGGCACTAAAAAACATTCTGTATAAATTTGGGAAGCTTGGATAGGCTTGTAAGGGCCACTGTGGCCATTAGCCCACTATATACATATAAAACTATGAACCTGTATGTAGGTGAATGTTGTTTCTGTGGTAATTGGAAGTATAACATTAAGAAATAATTGACTGAATTATGTAAGGTTCTTATACCTATATAGATAGATAGATAGATAGTTATATGTAATTGAAACAGTATAATACTGACAGCAAAAATATCAACATAAAAATATCTAAACTCATAAATATCTAAACACAATATATTGACAAAATTAAAGTTATACTAGGGAAGGGTTTATATCCTTTCCCACTCCTGTGGGACTTTGGAGTTGGTATACACACATACACAGATATATATGTGCAGTGGATATAAATAAATGTACAAACCCCTGTTAAAATGTCAGGTTTTTGTGATATAAAAAATGAGAGCACAATAAATCATTTCAAAACTTTTCCCACCTTTAATGTGACCTATAATCTGTACAATTCAGTTGAAAAACAAACAAATCTGTTAGGGGAAAAATATAAAAACTAAAAAAAGTACAATAAGCTGGTTGTATAAGTGTGCACACCTTTAAAATAATACTTTGTTGAAGCACCTTTTGCTTTAATTACAGCACTTAGTCTTCTTGGGTACACACCTGCCATCAATTAAAGAGACTCTGGTTAACCCCAAATAAAGTTCAACTGTCCTAGCAGGATTTTCTTGACATTTACTCAGTTGCCTGCTACAGCAAAAGCCATGGTTCGCAGAGAGCTTACAAAGCATCAAAAGGATAGGGATCTCATTGTTGAAAGGTATCAGTCAGGAGAAGGGTACAAAAAAATTTCCACAGCACTGGATATACCATGGAACATAGTGAAGACAGTTATCAAAAAGTGGAGAAAATATGGGACAACAGTGATGTTGCAAAAAATTGGATGTCCCTCCAAAACTGATGAAAAGACAAGATGAAAATTGGTCAGGGGGGGCTGATAAGAGACCTACACCAACACTGAAGGAGCTGCAGGAATTTCTGGCAAGTACTGGTTGTGTACTACATGCGACAACAATCTCCCGTATTCTCCATATGTCTTGACTATGGGGTAGAGTTGCAAGATGGAAGCCTTTTCTTACACAGAAAAACATCCAGGCCCAGCTAAAATTTGCAAAACAATACATCAAGTCTCCCACAAGCATGTGGGAAAATGTGTTATTGTCTGATGACACCAAAGTTGAACTTTTTGGCCACAATTCCAAAAGGTATGTTTGGTGCAAAAACAACACATCACCAAAAGAACACCATCCCCACGGTGAAGCATGGTGGTGGCAGTATCATGCTTTGGGGTTGCTTTTCTTCAGCTGGAACTGGGGTTTAGTCAAGGTGGAGGGAATTATGAATAGTTCTAAATACCAGTCACTTTTGGCTCAAAACCTTCAGGCATCTGCTAGAAAGCTGAAGATGAAGAGGAATTTCACCTTTCACCACAACAATGACCTCAAGCATACATCCAAATCAACAAAAGAATGGCTTCACCAGAAGAAAATTGAAGTTTTGGAATGGCCCAGCTAGAGTCCAGACCTTAATTCAATTGAAAATCTGTGGGGTAACCTGAAGAGGGCTGTGCACTAGAGATGCCCTTGCAATCTGACAGATTTGGAGTGATTTTGCAAAGAAGAGTGGGCAAATATTGTCAAGTCAAGATGTGCCATGCTGATAGACTCCTACACAAGAAGACTGAGTGCTTCAACAAAGTATTAGTTTATGGTGAGTTGGTGAGAGGGGAAAATCCCATTCCTCACTGTATAGCAATCTCACAAAGTAAATAACACCATCCTGTGATGAACCTGCATTTTGATTAAAAAAGGTTCCTTCCAAAATGTTTAATGTAATTATGAAGAAACACACTGAACCCACACACACACACACACATATATATATATATGTATATATTTATCTATCTATATATATATATATATATATATATATATATATATCAAATATGTATGTATATATATATATATATATATATATATATATATATATATATATATATATTTTTTGTTGCATCTTTCGGCTTTTCCCGGTTAGGGGTCGCCACAGCGGAACTCCGGTCCGCTAATGATTGGCAGTAGATTTTTACGTGCCGAGTTGCCAGCCCTGACGTACAACCTTCAACAAAGGTACACCCATTCACGCATATCTCCACACAGAAGACGCTTTAGCTGAGAATCGAACAGGACAACGTCTTACTGTGAGGTGACAACGCTACCGCAGCACCACCACCGCAGTATATACATATATATATGGATCTATGTTGCTACATCGAAAGTATGTTAAATCGAAATGTACTACAGCGAACTCACTTTCGCAAAAAAAAAAAAAAAAAAGCAACAAAAAAAAAATCTACAAAAATAAAACCCTATCAAGTTTATGCAGGGGGGCAGGATCCCCTGCACCCCCCCATGTGGGGGCTGTGCCCCCCACACCCCCCTACTTTAATATTCCCACTCCGAGATCACACTACATTGGGCAAAAGGGAATATTTTCTTATCCCCACTCTACCGCAATCTACAAAAATAAAACACTACTCAAGTTTATGCAGGGGGGCAGGACCCCCTGCATCCTCCATGTGGGGGGCTGTGCCCCCACACTCCCCTACTTTAATATTCTCACTCCGAGATCACACTACAGTGGGAAAAGGGGAATATTTCCTTATCCCTACTCTACCGCGATCTAAGCAACAGTTTGCTTAGTTGTACAATCAACAGTACATGTTGATGCACAGCTAAATCTACACGCAAACTGCATGTTGTCTTTTTTTTATTTTTTTTTTCGAAAGTGCATTTTCGTTAAAATGCACTTTTGCAAAAGTGAGTTCACTGTAGTACATTTCAATTTAATGTACTTTAGATGTAAAGACTAGGACCCGTATATATATATATATATATATATATATATATAGATAGATAGATAGATATACTTACAGTATATCAGTATTCGCAAGGCATTTGAACTGTTATTCATGTCTGGACCCCTAGAATGCTTTCTGCTGAATCACTAGGGTGAATATTTTTTCCTACCTATCTACCTTTCAACTGTCCCTGATTTTCAGGAACATCACTGATCTTCATTCAAATTTTAGCTCTGTCTTTCTTAATCCCACCTAAAATTAGGGACTTTTGGAGAAAAGGTGGTGAATTACAATTAATAAATAATGACAATAGTGAAGAGTTATGAACTTCTTTTACTTCACAAAATGTGTAGTAATTCACGTTCTCTTATTCTGTCAAGATCTCATGTTAATAGTAGTAATATTTTAAAAGTGTCCTTGGTTGTCCCTGATTCTGTCAAGAGTTGTCCCTGACTGGTTGATTGTTATGGCTGTGTGTGGCACACTGTGTTGTTTTCCTTCTTACTTTTTGATGTGTGTAGCTTGATGTAGTGAATCTTTTACCTCAGTCTTCATGCAGAAAACAGAAGTGAAGCATAAACAGATGGAAGGGGTAGCTACTTATGCTACACTGTGCTGGGCTGCAGCTCAGTCCGGCCAAATGAAAAATTGTTTTGACAGGTTGCTTTTATTTATTTATTTATTGGCTGAGCTATCCAGACTGCAGTACAACATGCACTTTTTATTTTGTACAGTTAATATTTTGTATTGTGTGTGTGTGTGTGTGTGTGTGTGTGTGTGTGTGTGTGTGTGTGTGTGTGTGTGTGTGTGTGTGTGTGTGTGTGTGTTATTTTACTTTATACAATTAATATTTTGTGTGTGACCACAATAAGTTGAAATGCATTATTATTTATTTATTCATTCATTTTTCTCAGAGTCAGACATCTAAGGTGCACACAGCCAATAGAATGCCTGCAATTGGTGGGGATGTCTGTTTGTCTGTCAGTCAGTCATTTTTGCTGTGTCTGTGTGCCTATGTGTAGCACCAGAAACCCACAGAAGCCACCTAAAATGTAAACACTTCTTTTTTTTTTACTTTATAAGGTAGTGATGAACAGGTAAAAACATGCCTAAACTGTGGTTTTACCTAGATTTATGATGGTAAGCTTCTGAATTTAGCATATATGGAAATCTTCCTCCGGCTGGTTATGTTAGAGGTTGCCACAGCAGATCATTGATCCATAGAATGAGTGGCAGTAAAGTTTTCAATGTTGAGTTGCTAGCCCAGTGCTCAACCTTCTTTGGAAGTCATACACATGTACACACTCACACCTAGGGCCAATTTAGAATATCCAATCCACCAGCAGCATGTCTTGGGAATGTGGGAAGAAAATGGAGCACCTGGAGGTAACCCACATGAACACAGGGAGAACAGAGGGCAAGCCAGCCAAGAATTGAACCAGACAACCTCTTGCTGTGAGGTGACAACTCTAACCACTGCACCACTGTGCCACCCTTAGCATGTATAGCTTCTTCTCTTTCAGCTGTTCTCATTAGGGGTCGCCACAGCGGATCATATGTTTCCATTTCTTCCTGTCCTCTGCATATCAACCACCTGCATGTCCTCTCTCACCACATCCATAAACCTTATCATAGGCTTTCCTCTTTTCCTTTTACCTGGCAGCTCCATCCTTAGCATCCTTTTCACAATATATCCAGCTTCCATCCTCAGCACATGTCCAAACCAATGCAATCTCGCCTCTCTGACTTTGTCTCCAAACCATCCAACCTGAGCTGACCCTCTAATATAGACTCCTAATCCTGTCCATCCTTGTCACACCCAGTGCAAATCTTAACATCTTTAACTCTGCCACTTCCAGCTCTGACTCCTGCCTTTTTGTCAATGCCACTGTCTCCAACCCATACAACATAGCTGGTCTCACTACCCTCTTGTAGACTTTCCCTTTCACTCTTACTGGTACCCGTCTGTCACAAATCACTCCTGACACACTTCTCCACCCATTCCACCCTGTCTGTATTCTCTTCTTCACCTCTCTTCCACACTCACCATTACTCTGAACTGTTGATCCCAAGTACTTAAACTCATCCACCTTCACCAACTCTACTCCCCGCATCCTCACCATTCCTCTATCCTCCCTCTCATTCACACACACATATTCTGTCCTAGTCCTGCTGACCTTCATTCCTCTCCTCTCTAGAGCATATTTACACCTCTCCAGGGTCTCCTCAACCTGGTCCCTACTCTCACTACAGATCACAATGTCATCTGCAAACATCATAGTCCATGGGGCCTCCTGTCTGATCTCGTCTGTCAACCTGTCCATCACCATTGCAAATAAGAAAGGGCTCAGATCTGATCCTCGATGTAATCCCACCTCCACTTAAACGCATCTGTCACTCCCACTGCAGACTTCACCACTGTCACACTACCCTTGTACATATCCTGTACCACTCTTACATACTCCTCTGCCACTCCTGACTTCGTCATACAATACCACAACTGCTCTCTAGGAACCCTGTCATATGCTTTCTCTAAGTCTACAAAGACACAATGCAACTCCTTCTGACCTTCTCTATATTTCTCCATTTACACTCTCAGAGCAAACATCACATCTGTAGTGCTCCTTCCTGACATGAAACCATACTGCTGATCACTAATCATCACCTCCCTTCTTAACCTAGCTTCCACCACTCTTTCCCATAACTTCAAGCTGCGACTGATCAGTTTTATCCCTCTGTAGTTACTACAGCTCTGCACATCACCCTTATTCTCAAAAATAGGTACCAAAACACTTTTTCTCCACTCCTCAGGCATCCTCTGACTTTCCAAGGTTTCATTAAACAATCTAGCTAAAAACTCCACTGCCATTTCTCCTAAACACCTCCATGCTTCCAATGGTATGTTATCTGGACCAACAGCCTTTCCATTCTTCATCCTCTTTATAGCTGTCCATACTTCCTCCTTGCTAATCTGTTTCACTTCCTGATTCACTATCCCCACATCATCCAAGCTTTTCTCTGTCTCATTCCCTTCATTCATCAGCCCCTCAAAGTATTCTTTCCATCTGCTCAACACACTCTCCTCGGTTGTGAGTACATTTCCCTCACTATCCTTTATCGCCCTTACCTGCTTCACATCTTTCCCATCTCGGTCCCTCTGTCTAGCCAATCAGTACAGGTCCTTTTCTCCCTCTTTAGTGTCCAACCTTTCATACAACTCTCCATATGCTTTATCCTTAGCCTGCGCCACCTCTCTTAGCATATATAGCAGTATTTTTAAAAATGTTATCATCTACTCTTTCTAATATAGTTGTCTCTTAACTAAGAAATAAAGTCCCTCATATATTCTGTACAAAAATGTTGCTTTCATTTGTTTTCCACTAGAAAGTAAAGCTGCCATAGCTTCATGTAGTTACTATAGCTGCAGCTGAATTAGTCCCATATCACTGCAAATCAGTCAACCTTTTCAAGCAATGTACTGTATGTGTCTGTGCATACATGCATGTTCATATGCATGTGCATGTGCCTGTGCATACATGCATATTTCTGTCCACATAATGCATTTCCACCATTAGCTAGTTTTGCTACTTTTCATTTCATTCTTTTAGGAAGTAAAACTGTAGTAGTTTCAAGGCTGGAATTGTTTTGTTTTTGTTTAGTGATTCAGAAATGTATAAATGCTGTGCCCACATCATATTGGAATGTGACCAACAGCTCATGTTCAGATTAAGGGAATCATTAAATAAAGTTCGGAGTTGTAGTAAATATGTATTTGCAAGAGGATCTCAAGTGCTGCTGCTGCTCTGCTTGGTGGTGTGCGATATCATCCATAGCAGCGCTGGGTCATCTGACAGCTCTTAACATTTCTTGGATTCCATGACAACAGTACTATGGACCAAGACCATACAGATAGCGACATCATCCAAGAATCTATGGAAATGCACTGGCCTTGTCTGTAGCCACATGGGGAGTCATGGAGTATCTATCCCAGTGGATGTGCTAACTAAGGTATTTGTGGCTTTACATATATTAGCTACAGGGACCCTTCAGCAACCTAGTACGGGCATAGCGAGGGTGTTTCAGACATCTGCCTTGAGAACACTCCACTATTTTATATATACATATATATATATATATATATATATATATATATATATATATATATATATATATATATACACTTTTTATTTTACATATTTATTATTTTATACATTTCTATAAATGTATGTATTACTGTGCAATAATATGTTTAAATGTGTATGTTTTGAATGATTTTAAGCCTTTTTAAACAATTTATTTTATAAACAGTGATTTTATGCATCCTTTTAAATATGCACTTGTCCTTTTAATTTCATGATCCTTTTAATCACTTAATTCATTTGACTGGCTTTTAGGTTTTTAAATACTGTATATAATTAGGATTTTAACTGTTGGTACGCTCATCTGATGAAGTTATAAGATGAAAACGCGGTGAAAAAATGTTAAAGCGTTAGTGTGGATTTAACTTTGATGTCAATGTGCTTTTGTGTCTACAATAAACTTTTCTCGACTGATATCCGAGCTGCCTGACCAGTGCCTTCCTTTTGGGTTTATTAGTTGATTTATTCAAGGCACTTTACCTTTTTATCTTTTAACGCTCCATTATTTCTTTGATGTTATGCTTTATCATGTGAGGGATTATGTGTACTTCCGCATATCCCAGAGGAAAAGGCCAACACCATGCAAGATTCCTATGATACGGCCCATTTCCTTAAGGTATTGGGGCCACAGGCTGTACCCATACTGAAATAAAGACACCATCTGGTGAACTGGGAAGGAGATATGTGAACTGCAAAGAATATCACTTCATCAACT
This sequence comes from Protopterus annectens, assembly GCF_019279795.1. Classification (NCBI taxonomy): domain Eukaryota; kingdom Metazoa; phylum Chordata; order Ceratodontiformes; family Protopteridae; genus Protopterus; species Protopterus annectens. The sequence continues at coordinate 1,763,818,209 of NC_056743.1, forward strand.
GCCAAGTGGTCTGTAATGCACTGGGTATCATATACAATATATGTGTGCAGGCCACCCAAGCAGTTATCATAACTCCCACATATGACACACCTATGGCATGCACAAATGGTTTGTGAGGAGTGAATTCCCATGGGGGCATCTTGTTGGTGATGCCAGATATGACCTGGAACCCTGGCTCATGACAGCCATAACATATTCACAAAACTCAAACCAGCCATGGGTACAACTGTGTCCAGTTGCTAACAAGAAACATTACCGTGCATGTGTTTGGGCTGCTGAAGGCACACTGTTACTGTCTGACTTCATCTGGTGGTGCACTGCAGTATGACCATGGCATGTACAAATACACTATTAGTCTTTACAGTGTTACACAATATCATACTTAGGAAGCAGTGACAGCAGGGCCAGACTGAGGTGGGCACAGTATGCAGTGTTACTGGCAAAGAGACAGTGTCTTGCACATTGCTTCAGTATATAGCAGACAAGAGTAAGCAGATCCACTACAGCAAAAATGATACATGCCAAACTAACACCAGGCTGTGTAATTCCCATACATACACTGGCCATGCATTGCATCAAATACATGCAACCTAAGTAGTGATGTACAAAGGGCAAGACATAAGTATGATAATTTGGAGAAGAGAATACAAGATTGTACGTCTTTTACAGAGATGTCTTTGACTGCTGATGATTATGAAAATAAAACATGCATTTGTATGTCCTGTCAGTTCATGGGAGAAGGACACCATTAATGTAGAAGGGCCTTTGTCAGTGGAAGTGTATAATCTACTGGAGACTGTGGTGGTGTGAGTGTAGGTCAGATGGGACACAGCCTTGGCAGAAGTTGCAGCAGTACAGATTGATCTACTTGACAGGCTCAGGGCATGCATGGCAGGGGTTTCAGCATTCCATGCACACCCTTGCCAATGAGATCTGATTCTACCAGGAGTTGCACTGGATATATACCATGACCCTGGATAGATACTGGTATGTTGTATGAGTGTTAGCAACATCTACTAGGAAATGAACCATTGTATTAATGGCCATACAATGGACACAGAAACAGTCCTACAATGGAGCTAGGCCAGGCCCAGGGAGAGGATGGCTCCCCTGTTGTAGAAGGAAATAGTAATCCACAAAAATCACAAAAATTGATAGGCCCAAAAAAAAAGTATAAAGATGATAGAGTGGACTACTGAGGGTAAGAAAGAAATTATGTATTGTTATTATTATGCAAGAAGCCCAGACTTTCCAGATAAAATATATACAAAAAGATTAAGAGAGAAACTAGAGGAAAGAAAAATACTTCCACAAGAAAAACTATTAGAAGTATCAAATAAAATGTGTCTTCGTTAATATAACAGATTTATGAAAAACATTATATAGACCAAGAAACCGTGGGCTATTTGGAAAAATAAGTGACCAAGGAAGTGCAAAAATATAAACAACAAAATCTAGAGAATTTTGAAAGGTATAAAAAAGAAATATGGACATTGGAAAAAAAGAGAGATCTGATATGGTGTAATATTTATGCAAAGGAGAAAGCCAAATTAATTAACACAAAAAGGTAGCCCCAAAGATATTCAAAGAGAAATACAGGCAAAGGCATATACAAATACGGAAAATTTCACAATAAAGAAAATAATATCTCAAAGAGGAAGCATAGAACACAAGATTAGTAAAATAAAATTTAAAAATGTAGAAGCTGAAGTTATGGAATACCTTCAAAGTGAAGGGTTTAGTGTAGAAATTCTAACCCAGGTTATATCACAGCAAGATGGAACAACAAGTCCCCAAGTTAAGAAGAAACAGGAGGAACAGGAGACATCTGAAGTAGAAATATGGACTTGGGGGAAAAAGAGATTTAATATGGTGTGCAATATTTATGCAAAGGAGAAAGTGAAACTAAGCCATAAAAAAGCAGCACCAAAGATATTTGAAGAGAAATACAGGCAACGGCATCCAGACATGGGAAATTTTACATACATAAAATAAGAAAACAAAAGAGGAAAAGTAGAAAAGAGGATTAGTAATACAGAAGTTAAAGAAATAGAAACTGAGGTTATGGATTACCTGCAAAGTGAAGGATTTAATGTATAAAATCTAACTCTGTACAGCAGGAATGGATCCCCGAATTAAAAAGAAACAAGTGGAGCAGGAAACACCTGATCAGTTGCCATATGAAGATACTTTACAGCCTTCCACAGGAAACCAGTGCAAACATTTAGTTAGAGCTGTACAGCAAGGGAAGGAATAGGAAACTGTGGCAACTCTGACACAGTTGATGTTGTGGAGTAAGAGGCCAGTGAGTTCCCAAATGAAAGAGCAAAGGATGACACAGGATGAAACTGAAGAGCATGTGGCACAGGAATATGCTCTGGAACTTTCTGTACAATGCCAGCAGGAAATGGAGAACAAAGAATGTGCCCTCGGTTTAGAAGAAAATGATCTAAGAGAAGAGTAGCTTCATTTAATAGAGATGGACAGACATATTAAGATCAATGAAAGAAACAGACTACAGAATGTCAATAAAACCCAAAAAGTTAGGAGTTTGATAAAACAAATGAATACAGTAATTAGGACTGTCCTTTGAGATTTGTGCAATATAAAGGAAGTAAATAGGATATATTGATGTGCAACTAAATTAATAACAGATAAAGTATTACTACAAAAACACAGGGCAGTAAGGCAAAGGAAGGGGAGAAATTGAATGCCATCATGGAACTATTGAATAGAGGAAACTATAAAGAAATTAAGATAAGAAGAGTCACTGTTAGAAGAGTATAGAAGAGAGAACTGATCAACAAAATTACTCAGAAAGATGTGATGAAAGCAATGTGCAATATCAGAACAGATCAGGATCTATCATGCACTACTGCAAATAATAAACAAAAAGTATCAGCACAGATAGAAAAACGTAGAAGATACACAGATAAGTATAAAGGAAAAGTATAAAATAAGCAGTTTATTGATGACCCAAAGTTTTATAGATAATTGGGAAACAAAGCAAAAGGAATTGAAACCCCACCAAAAAAGAAGAAATAGATACATTTGGAGAAATATCTATGAAGACCCTGTGGAACATAACAAAGATGCTAAATGAATAGAAGAAGTAAAAGAAAGAATAAGAAGTTTAAAGGTACAGAACATGAAATGGAATGAAGTAACACACAGAAAGAATAAAACAAAATTAGAAGAATCTCCTAAATGGAAAACCCCAGGCCCAGATGCAGTACCTAACTTCTGGCTAAAAGTATTAACATTTTTACATGAATATTAAACTATGAGTAAGAACTATTATATGTGCACCTGAACAGACACCAGCCTGGTTAACAACAGGAAAACAATACTCCTACTTGAGTGAACCTGCAAACTACCCTAAAAATTATAGACCGATAATGTGCCTTCTGACTATGTATAAACTGTGCACCAGAATCAATGCTAACAGAGTTTATAGTAATTTAGAAGAAAACTCAATTATGGCAAAAGAACAAAAGAGTAATAAAGAAAGTCATATGGAACAAAGGATCATTTGTTGTTAAATAAAGTCATAATGGAGAACTCTAAAAAGGAGAAGAACCTAAGTATGGCATGGATGGACTACAAAAAAGCATTTGACAGTATCCCACATTCATGGATAAAAGAGTGCTTAAAAAGTATAAACTACACCCTACACTAATTGATTACAGTACAGCAACCATGAAGCAGTAGCAAACCACTTTGCTGTTAAGCCATGATAAAGGACAATTTAGTATTCCAGGGATAACAATTTGAAGGGATATTCCAGAGTAACTCTCTGTCACCACTGCTCTTTTGTTTTGCCCTTAACCCATTAAGCTGTCTAACAACCTCATGTTGATCAGGATCAAATGCAGGAATGCTTAAGGAGAGGTGAATTTAAGCCAAAAGATGAAAGTTATTATGAACGGCCCAAGATAGTGGACTACGTATACGTTGGTTTATTGAACATGTGGGAGAAACAGATAAATGTAGGCTTTGTAAATCAGAAATGGAAACAGTCACACATCTTGTTGCTTTTTGTGATATACTGATGGCAGAAGGACTTTATACTGAAAGGCATAATAATGTGGCAAATGAATATACGACAAAGGCCAGGAGCAACGTATATTATATATACCAGCAAGCACTTTATTACAGCTAAAAAATATCCCTTCTCTAGCACTTCGGCAACATATGTTTTCTAGGAGTACATCATAAAAAAGAAACTGTGTCATTAAATACACTCAGAAGTCAATCAGTAGCAATTAATTAATTAATCTATTACATAACATTAACTTCATAAAATAAGCCCATTATCACAAATTAAGACATAAAAAACAACTAAATCATAAGTTTCCATGAACATTTTGTATTAAGCCCATTAGGGCTTAAGGTACCATATTTTAAAATATAAATACTTTCTTTGTACAAAATATTGTTTTTATTTCTGACCTCAGACTCACGAACACAACAATTAACTTGTTCTAAAATACTTGTTTTCAAAAACTCTGGGTCACTATTATGGAATGTCTTAAAGTGCATAGCAATTGGACTAAAAGCTTTTTCTAATCTAATGTTTCTAATGTGCTCCTGCAGTCTCAGTTTAAAAACTCTAATTAACTTTTTTAGTTGTATTAATGGTATTTATTTTAGCCCTAGCGGACATTTTACTTGTTTAACCTCAAATGTTATTTATGTTCTCATGTGCCCCTGCAGTCTCTTTTATATAGGTGAAACTAGGAGAGTTTTTAAACTGAGACTGCAGGAGCACATTAGAGATATTAGATTAGAGAAGGCTTTTAGCCCAGTTGCTATGCACTTCAAGACATTCCATAATAGTGACCCAGAGTTTTTGAAAGCAAGTATTTTAGAACAAGTTAATTGTTATGTTGGTGACTCTGAGGTCAGAAATAAAAACAATCTTTTGCACAAAGAAAGTATTTCTATTTTAAAATATGGTACTTTAAGCCCTAATGGGCTTAATACAGAATGTTCATGGAAACTAATGATTTAGTTGTTTTTTATGTCTTAATTTGTGATAATGGGCTGATTTTATGAAGTAAATGTTATTTAATAGATTAATTAATTAATTAATTGTTGTTGATTGACTTCTGAGTGTATTTAATGGCACAGTTTCTTCTTTATGATGTACTCCTAGAAGGCATATGTTGCCGAAGCGCTAGAGAAGTGATAATTTTTTAGCTGTAATAAAGTGCTTGTTGGTATATATAATATACGTTGTTCCTAGTCTTTGCCATATATTCATCAGTTTGGTGTTTTTAGTTGTTCTTCTTATATAATAATATGGCAAGACTGTTGCACTGGGAATTGTACAAACATTATAATACTGAAGTAGCTGAAAAACACTATAAACATGAGTCATAAAGCATCATAGAAAACAATGAGGTTTACATCACAAGAGATCACCCACTACCAACAGTTCGAAAAATAGATATGGGAAAACCAGATATAGAAGTACATGAAAAGAAGACAAGAGTAGCATTGATCATTAAAATTGCTACACCCAGTGACTATAATGTCTTACGTACAGAGAGACACAAAATTATAAAATACCAGCATTTGTAGGCAGAAATGAGGGCAATGTGGAAGAAGGACACCCAGAGATTTCCAATAGTAGAAGAAACAATGGGTCTTATAAAAAACAATTTACAATCATACTTAAATATGTTTCCGATGCATGTAACTCTGTATGAATTGCAGAAGGAGTCATTACTGGGCACATTGATGATGCTGCAAAGAGCACTTCCTTCGAACATCAAAGATTGAAAAAAGGGTTCCTATTAAATTATCAAAGGCACAATCTTTCGAATGCATCTTGATCAAACTTGAAAGCACGAAAAGGCAAAATAGTGAAACAACATATAAGTGAATTCTTTCCCTGGGAAAGAAATCGCTTGGCTTCTTCTGTTACTTTGCCATTTTCGTAACTGTAGTGCGAGCTCGAAGTTGGTGTATTTAAGTAGGGGGTGTGTGAGAGGCACAGCCCCTCCACTTTATGTAATGTTTTAATATTTTTTTTTTTTTGTGGAACACCGATTTTTTTTCCTTGGAAAGAAATCGCTGTTCTAAGCATTCCAGATTGCAAGCTTTCATTTACATGGGTTCAATAAATCATTGTTCACTTTTTAAAGCATTCGATGATTTAACATAGACCCTTGAAATAATACTAATTTCATGACCTTTAATCATACATTGACTTAGGAATGGGGTCCATTCCTGTCATGGTATTATAAATCTAAAAGACCTAGAGAAATTACCAAAAGAGAGAAGACATAACAACAGGGATGTCCTTTCCTGGGTGTAGACACCTCCACAAAAGACCTCACCGTGGAAGTGCTGATACTGTGAGAGTTGGATCTTGGTCAACAGCTTTGTGGACAGCCCCTCATCACTGGCTGTTGAACCAGAGAAGGCATTACATGTTCTACTCTGTGACTGAGTCTTTTCAAGCAATCACACATATGGGACATACACTGACATAAGTTATCATGCACACACTGCATCACCCTCACTATCTCTGACATGGCTTTGGTGGTACCAGTCTGTGCATCCACTATGGCCCTGCACATGCACTGGGTTGTAGTGACTGACACAACAACCTCAGATTAAGGGTAGTAACCAGTAAGCACCATTACCCAAGACCATGTGTGGATCTTTCTGCCCATGGGTACAAGGCAGGCTGGCCTTATGCAAAGGCCAAATGCATGGTTACTAGGGTGCCATACTTGAAGGGGAGTGTCACGGCTGTGCACTGGCCCAGTAATCAAAGAGCCTCAATCCTCACCACTAACACCAGTGATGGGCGTGCACATTGGGAGGATAACAAATACACACACAGTAAAGTACAATTTCCCCCTTAAGAGCACACAGGGATCACAGTCAGTCTAGGGCTGCTTTCTCCCTTTTTAACCAGATTCCCAATAAGACTCCCCACTGGCACAGCTATAGGGTCCAGATCTCAGCCTACTGGTCAAGCTAAAATCTTCAGCACCCTCTCTGTCTGACCAGTGCTTTGTGTCCGTGCCCAAGTAGCTGATACACACACACTTCAATATTTGATTTAGATATAAACACACAGACACTTCTGGGGAAGGCTGGCATAGGTTCTCCAGCTATGCCCCCTTTCTGCCCAGACTATAAGGTAGTGCCAGCTGCCACCAACCACTAATATCAGCTACCGTAAAGCCCTTCCCAAAGGGTGACCAATTTCACTGTGCAATATTATTATCCAAATAGTAAGTGTGACTGACTTGAAGGCTATTTAGGAGTGGCTGTTACAGTATCACCAAATACATGTAATGCACTCTAAGAGTTTAAATTATCTCTACACAAAGCAGCCACATTTGAAAGGTTTAAAAATATTTAATAATAAATAATAAAAGCACAATACACTACTTCTCATTTCAACACAATGACATAACAGAGTTCAGAGATCACAGGAAACTTTTAAAATAATATTGTAGGATAGTCTGACATAAATATAGAAAACAGCTAGACTAATCTTGCTATTTCTATCTATCCCTAAGAGAAATACTAAAGTCTAAGATCCTACTTACATACAGAGCAAAGGCAGAGTGCTGGTGAGGTGATGTGTTCAGGTTCAGACAAAATCCAAAAATGCTTAATTCTCCCTTTCTCTCTCTCGGAGAAAGTCTTAAATTGATAACATAATACTGCTGAGTCATTTCACATTACATCATTCTTGACACTTCTCTGGTTCCCAGGCTAACATAAACTCAAAATTTACATTTCTTTTTGTAGTCTTGCATCTGGCCATGAAGCCACAGCAATAAAAAACATTTTAAATTCAAAATCTAGTAATTAACTCTTGTCCTAAGACAATAGAAAGAATTCTTAGTACATACATCCATTCTCTGAGCTTTGAGATCAGACAGTCATAAAATGCTTTACTTTATCAGCTTTATTCCAGCAGAGTGCACTGTGTTTACATTTCTGAAGCTCAGTACAACATATAGTTTAATCATAACATATATTTCTCTTTACATTTGTAAACCAAGCCTGGTGGATTAATTTAATATTTACAATTGACATAGAATTATTTACAAGATTCTATCTGGTTGGGCTAGCACCCCCTCAGTTTTTCACAGGGAGCTGTTTCCATATTTATGTATTTTTAGAGCAATGAAATACATTGTTTATTTGTTCTAATAAATAAATAAATGCATTAAATAATGTGCCCTTTTAGAACAAAACCCACCAGCAGAATGACGGGTGCCCCGGGGTGGAGGTGCTCTATTTGAATTGATCAATAAATCAAGTGACATTACTTTAAACTTGAGCATTCCAAAGTCATAGGGCAGAGACCTCACAGCATTCAAATGGTAGATGTGAAGCAATAGCATTTACAGAAATTATGGTTTACAGCAATATGGCACATTGTTTTTTAAATAAGAAGTACAAGTCCCTAATGTCTGGCTTTACTGATTGACTATCTTCAGGGGCATTCTGCAAAATTCTGGGCAGTTGAAAGGAATGGTGTGAGACAGAAGCAGTGAGGTAAATATTTTTACTTGCTGGCAATGATCAAACAGATATTTTCTGCAATATTTCTGACTTTGCAATTTGTGTACAGCAACTTGGAATACTTTAATATGTGGCAACTTGTCTTTGGGGAACAAATATAAAGTATATTACATGTCCCTCAGACATCATGACTATAACTGCTGGGTGGAGATGACAATAACTCATAAATGCCCTTGATTTTGGTTCAACATTTTGCTCTGTCCCTCCTAATCCCTACTAAAACTGGTAATCTGGGGAAAAACTATGGTGGATTGCACCAAATTTATACTTCTTCTGCTGCAGAAAATGTATGCTATTTCATAATCTCTTATTCTGACATCTCATCATGCTAATTGCATTAATATTTTAAAAGGGTCCCTGATTGTCCTCAATTATTTATTATGATTACCATCCTGGTAATCAAATGCAAAATGAAAATAAAATATTTTTGGATTTGTTCCCCAGCCTCTTGACATTTGTTTGGTTTTAATCAGTCACCATCTTAGCACTACAGGACTAGTGTGCATTTGTGAAAAGTAAGATGGACCGATAATTGGACTCTTTATATGAACAGACAGAGTAGGTATAACTACTTGGGCTGTCTGCAGAGGAAAATGACTAGCTGCCTGCTGTTGTCTGCTTTTTATTATTATGGCATGTGGAATATTTTAATCTGCAGCAACAGGAACAAAGATGAAATTCATTACATGGTCATCCTCTTTTATCACACTCTGATTTGCATGCAGATGTGGCTATAACTGTTTGGTGGGGGTGCCTAGATGAATGTGACTTACCCTCTTCTCACTTCCCAAGTTTACAGTCATCTCTCTTACAAAAAAGAGGATAAAATGCATCACAGAACACCCAGACCTTCAGAGCTTCTGGCTGGGGGGATGGACTGGTGACCCCCACTCACACTATGGCTGTATAAGAGGATTTTGACACAGATTTAGTAGTGGCCTCTGCCCTGAACTCCACCAAGTCTAGAACTAGCCCTGCTTAGAGGTGTATACAGAAGGTCGCTGGAACTTGTGTGGGAGCTGGGGATTATATCATTATTTCTTTAGCTTTCTCCCCAAACCTCAGAGGTCACTATCTTGTGTTGAGTGGGGACAGTGTTCTCAGTATTTCTTTAACTGTCTTTATAATCTTCAGAGAGGTGCACAGAGGGTCATATCCTTGCACAGAAGCAGTGTACTCTCTAAAGGTAACAAGTTGAAAACATTACTGCAATTGTTATTTTCTTTTATTTTGCTCACAATCAAGTATCACGTGCATATATCGGTGGCTATCTTTTGGTGGTAGTTGGGGGGGTGAAGAACCACCCTGTTTAAATATGCCTAACAGCAAATATGTTTTTTTTTTCAGTTTTGTCTAAGTCTGACATCAGAGTGGTACACAGAAGGTGGCTGTCTTTTGTTGGTAGGGTGAGGAGACATGCTGTGTGTACATATGATAGCAGCAATGTGAAATATATTATTGTGGTCATTTGTCCCCTAATTTTCATCCAGTTTAACATCAGATAGGAATACATAGAAAGTGACTTCCTTTTTAAGGTGGGTACGTAGACAGGTACTATTTCCAGATATAATGTATGTATTATCAAAAGCATTTGTCTTCTATGCTTATTATACACTGCTATTTTGTTAACCTTGTGTGTTAAGCCTTGGATATAACTCACTTCTTCCTTGAAATAAAAAGTGCAATTGAATTTCTTTTCTTATGCATGTTTTTGTTCAGGCCATCATCACTTGATCAAAGGGATAGAAAAATCTCTAAAATGCACTTCAGTGTATCTTTAATCCAATGGCTTCTGGGTGCCTAGCAGCCATAGACCTCCAGCTTACTTAAGTTATTACACTGTAATAGTGGACAGTTAATTAAGTTATTACAGTGCATTCTTGGTTACTTAGGGTATGCTGAAAGGATTCAGGGAAAACACCTTAATCATGATTTTTGTTCAGGACATCATTGGATGAAAAGATTGCTTAAAAGAACTGCACAATGAACCTAAGAGCATCTACAACTCCCATGGTTTTGGGGGGGCCTTGCAGACCAGATATACCAGACTTAATGCAGTTATTTTCTACACAGTTATCAGAGAGCTGGATTACCTTACTTAAAATGTGTTGAATGAATGAATGAATGCAGGAGAAAATGAAAAGCAAGGCAAACTGTGAGGTAAAGGAAGAGAAAAAGGTAATCTAGATGATGTGGGTAGGCCAGGATGGCGGTCACTGGGAGATGTGTGCATGTGTGGGGGGTATGGGCAGCAGGAGCGACACCATGGGGCACCAGTTGACCTAAGGCTGGCCCTGGTCCAATCCTGTTGCAGTTCATTTTTTCAGAACATCAAAACTGGGATAGTGAGTTATCGACTTTTTTAATATGTTTTATTCTGAAAATCAAGAAAATCAAGATTTGTTTCTTAATATATCTGAGCTTCTTTTGAGAAAAGAGGCATGGTATATTTTTTAATATGACACTCTTAGCCCTGGTGGTCTTAATAATGAATTATTAATGAACTATTTATTATGAAAGTTTTTTGAACTATGTATTGAAAGTGTGTAATTTGTTTAATATCACTTATTGCTGTAACTTATGAGCTGACAGGTGATCTGCTGTGGTGACCCCTAACTGGGAAAAGCCGAAAGAAGAAGAAGCTGTAACTTTAAAATATATAACTAATGTTTTAATTGATTCATTTACAGTGCTCCCCCATTGGTTTTCTACTGTTTCATTTATTTTTTTTATTAAGAAGATATTCTTTTTTTTGTAATTTGGAACCCTGGAAAACGGTAATTTGACTGTGTCAGCTCATCCCCACCATTATTATCAGGAGCTGCAGATCCTCCAACATTGGGTTGGGGCAGTTCCAAAGTGATGGTGGCAGATAAGGAATCTCTTTCATAGCCCTGCCAAGTCCGTACACCTCCAGTCCCCCCATGACCATAGCGGATGCTGTTTGTGTATCGCAGATTCGTGTATGTGTAGCCACACTCTTTAATTATAGCCAGGTGTATAAGTTTACTGAGCATAAAACATTGCCTATACCATTGTAAGTAACCAAAATCATATGCCTTTTGCAATTGACATAGGTGTAATGTGTATAGCAGATACAGGTAAGAGCGGATTGGTATGTCTTGTATTCTGCTTAACAATCCTGCAGCTCAACAAAAGCTTTAGTCTTGCAGTCCCCCTCTCAGGGTACCTTCCCGACATGTTTATGGACAAATCTATCCCTTATTGCATCCACAAGTTCAGTAGCAGAGAAAAGCAACAGCACATGAAAAGACAGAATTGTAAAAAGTAACACTTAACTTGTAAAAGAAGAGCTGTAGTTTTGCTTGATCAATTCTTCAGCTATTCAGCTTTCTTAGTTGCCAGACTTGGCTGCTCGCAATTTCTTACACAGTGCAATGAGGATTTCTGCGTGACATAGTGCTTATATTGTGTTCACTTGGCTGAGTGCTATGGTTATGCTAAATGGGGTTCATTATTGTTTCTGAATCACTTGATTTGTGCAAAGAGCATACCCACTAACCATTGTGCTGAAATCTGTTCATTGGTGTGCACACACCTGGGTCACTATGCATAGCATTCTGCATCAGCAGTTCAATCCATGAATCCAGGGGTTTATCTGTAATTCCAAATCAAATCATTTGCAATTGGAGTCTCTGTAGTGCCTGATTTCTTACTAGTATGTGCAGGGATACACCATAAAGTGTAATTGTGAATCATAATGATCCAGTAACTATATTGTCTGAGACCAGTATGCATAATGCAAACGGGGTGCCTGTCAAGGCCCTTCTGTGTACAGCAGATGGGACATACAAGACCTGATTTGGATGCCAATTTTCAGCTATTTTTCCTTGAGAGTCTTCAATACAAAACATCTTTGTTGGAGAAGGAAAGGGTAGATCTCCTTTTAGAGTGCAGAGGTAGTGTGTGGAGGAGGCAAAAATATTTCTCTACCTCTTTCATAAGGATTACAGCTGGAGGGTCCTGAAGGAGGGCTATCAAAGGCCACAGTATGAAACAGGAGCCTGGAATAGTTTAGCCTAGGCTTTCACATATGCCACTGGCATCCCACGCATGAGGGAAGAGGGTCATCACCATTACAGTGACATGAGTTGCCACAATCTTAACAGCCTAGTCTGAAAGGACGATGGAGTAAACCACATGCACTGTCTGGTTAAGTGACTTGCTCAGAGTTAAACAGTTAGACAATGTAAAAAACATTGGAAAACAGGCAATTTAGGCTGAGGAAATCAAACACTAAACCACTGGACAGAAGAAACAACTTGTTAGCATTTCATTAATCATCTACACCAACTACTGCATATATGACCTGACACTGCATGCCATCCAGATTTCTCTTTACAGCCTTTGAAGACATTGAATAGAGACCTGCACTGGAGGAGACTGGAGCATCTAACTGAGTGCCAGGGTGTGCATACATGCTTCAGAATGTACAGATTTCAATGGTAACAGTAGCAGAAATTCATTTTCAAATAGTATTATTTTAATAAATCACTGCTACTTCTGTGATAACTGTCATAAATTCAAGGTAGAAGCGTGACTATTAAATGTTATTAGTGTACGTTTACACATGCATCCTGCCATATACTTGGACAAGTGGGTCAGGAGGTTGAGGCTGTGTCCCCACATTGTGAGTATGCCTATGGATTCATCCCCGCCATTTTGTGTTCCATCTCATTATACTACTTAAAGTGTGCTTCGCTAGGGACGGCTTGCACCTGTCACCCCTGGGCTTTCGGATATTGGCAAAAGCTCTTGCCACCCCCATACTGCCTTTTCTAGGCAAGGCTGAAAAGACAAACCCACCTCCATAGGTATCACAAGGGATAAGAAACTAAGAGTAATGCTACTCAATGCCAGAAGTCTAAACCTCAAGATGCATGCACTCAAAACTCTCCTTAGCATGGAGAACATCGATATCTGTGCAGTAACAGAAACCTGGTTCAAGGCTCCCGAGAGCACCCCAGCACTACCAGGTTATACCTCATACCATGCTTTTCGGCCCCAAAACTTGGACCAAACCACAGAAGGAGGGGGAGTATCAATATTCGTCAAAGATACCCACACCTCCAGGTTGCTGGCACAGCACGAAGCATCAGAGACTATCCATGTGCAACTAACAGTGGCTAAAACTGCCTTCCAGTTTATAGCCTGCTACTGACCACCCTCCCAAACCCAGGAACCCCACTCAGCCTTCCTGAGAACACTGGAAAATATGAAGGTCTCTCCAAACACCATTATATTGGGTGACTTCAACTACCCAAACATAGACTGGGAGCATTACTCTAGCTCCAACACCCTAGCCCAAAGGTTCCTAGAATTTATAAACTCAAATGCTATGGAACAACTTGTTACCACTCCCACAAGAGGGGAAAACATACTGGACCTGATCATCACCAACATGGGGGCTCTATGCTCCAGACCAGAAGTGTATCCCTCACTGGTAAGATCAGACCATAAACTAATCTCACTGGATATTCACATCCCGACCCCACCCCCTGCCCAGAAAACCACAGTGAAAAACTTCTCTAAAGCAAATTTCACACTCCTCAAAACTGAGGTGGAATCCTCCAAAGCCTCCAAACCTGTGGAAAATATGGCCCAGACCACAGAATCCTTTATAAACCCATTCTATGAACACCTTCAGGAATGCATGGATCATGCAATCCCAAATAAAACCAAGACCCAATCCTCCAAAGGCAGGCGTCCTGTCTGGTGGACCCCATCCATAAACAAACTATACAATAGAAGGAGGAAGCTACTACATGATAGAGCAAAATCCCAAAAAGGAAGGCATCTCTGATGAGTATTAGCAAAAAACTACGGGCACTCATAAAATCGTCTAAGGCCAGCTTTGAGAGAAAAATTGCACAGGACACTAAGGATAATCACAAGGCTTTCTTTAGTTATGTTAGGAACCTGGGTGGGAATTCCCAGATATGCTCAGAATTAGTCCAAAATGACAAAAATACACCAAACCCACAGACATTGCCAACATCCTAGCTGACAGGTTCAGCACAAACTTCTCCCTCCCCACCAAAAGGGCTAATATCTATCCCAGCAGAGTGCTGCCCCTGACATCTCAGATGCTCAGGTAAGAGCCGCCTCTCCAAAGCAAAAACACAGCATCAATGGGACCAGATGGTGTCCCGGGCTGCATCCTACATGAACTGCAAGAAGAGCTAAACCCAAACATAAAACTACTGTTCAATCTCAGTCTTACTACAGGATATGTACCCAAAGAGTGGCGTACAGCAACAGTGGTCCCTCTCCACAAAGGTGGTGCCTCAACGGATCCTGGAAACTATCACCCCATAAGCCTGACTAGCTTGGTCTGCAAAGCTATGGAAAGGATCATCATGGACCTCATAAATAAAGATACTGGGGACCTACAGACACTGGATCCTACCCAGTTCGGCTTTGTTAAGGGCAGATCCTGCCTCTTAAACCTGGTCAATTTCTTTGAAACAGTCACCAAGGCCATTGACGAGGGGAAGGTGGTCCACACAGCCTACCTGGACCTCGCAAAAGCCTTTGATACAATACCCCACTCGGGCATTATAGATAAGCTCACCAGCTTAAATATAAACCCCTATGTCACTAGATGGGTTGCAAACTGGCTCAAGGACAGAACCCACATGGTTAGAATTGCTGGAGCCATGTCAGACTCCAAACCAGTTACAAGTGGCGTCCCACAAGGCTCAGTCCTGGGACCTCTCTTGTTCAGTATATATTTCTCGGAGGTACAGGTCAACACAGAAGGACTGTGGCTGACCAAGTTCGCAGATGACTGCAAACTAGGCACCATAATTGACTATCCAGCCAACACAAGCATCCTACAAAAGGGCCTCATAGAAACAGACAACTGGTGCCAGAGCCTTGGCCTCAAGCTAAACGCCAAAAAGTGTATAGTCATCCCCTTTGGCAAAAACAAAGTGCCCACAAATTACCACATAGGTGGTAATCCATTGGCACGGAAGAAGTAATTAGGGACCTGGGGACCCAAGTTGATAGCAATCTCTCATTTGAAAACCACGTGGCCAAAGTGGTTAGAAAAACATTTTATATAGCCCACCTAATCATGAAGGGATTCACATCTAGATCAGGGGAGGTCATCGTGCCTCTTTACTCATCCCTCATCAGGCCCATAATTGAGTACAATGCCTCTTTTGGGATGTACCTTACCAGACACCTGCAGCAACTGGAAAGACCCCAAAAGTACCTCACCAAGAGGATCAAAGGGCTCAAATAGATGCCATATGCTGCCCGGTTAAAGAAACTCCAGCTCTACTCAGTGGCATACCGCCTGCTCAGAGGCGATCTGTGCCTGACGTATAAAGCCATGTCCAACCCGGAATTAATGGACATGCTGCAGCTCAGAAAATCCAAACCCCATCAAGCTACGAGCTCGAGAGACTTGAACCTCAGCACTGAAATAAACAGGACATGCTGGAGGGACAGATTCATAACCCAGAGGCTCCCTTCACTCTGGAATAAAATCCCAGTCCAGGTTAGGCAGAGTCCCTCATTGACTCTCTTCAAGAAGAATCTTGATGAGTGGATGGGAGATCGTAGGTTTACCCCGGGTATCACTTCTGTGTCACTGTTAGACAGAGGCACAGTATACTAACCTCGAAAAAGGGCATAGCAAAATTCATTTAAAATGGGTGGCGAAAGCCAAACACACTCTGGCTAGGCTTATTAATGCCCTAGGGCAGATAGCCTAGTATGAACCTATGAACCTAAGTGTTACATATGGCAAGTATGCATGAGCAATATTTTTAGGTTGGTGGACATCTTGTCATGCACGATCGTTATAAATATACTTGTTTCTTTTACTTTAAACCTGTGAGTGAAAGATATGTCTGACACCAAGTAGCTCATCAGATTAATTGTTTGCCTGTTAGGATGCCGATGCTGATGGCAGTGGGTTCAAGTGCCCCGCTCACCTGTGTATGATAACAGGGATGATAGTTTGGGAGGTATGGTTGTTGTTAATCCATGTATATTAGGTGTAACACAATCATAGGACAAGTATGTATCAGCTGCATGTATTCATTGTATTTAGACTTATTTCTCTCCACCTTCTCTTTCTCTGTCACTAGTTTTTCTACTACATACTTTTAATTTGTTTATTATCATGTTTCTGTCTATTTATTTTACTATTATATGCATCATTATCACAATCTGCACCCACTCTCAGGCAATGCCTGTCAGCCCCCCCCCCCACCTCAGGTAGCAGCTGCAGCACTGCACCAACAACAGAAACACCCAGCACATCTGGGTCCCTGCCTGCCATAGTCAGCTTCACCCTCCAACCCTACCTGCATCACCCCCTTCAGGTAGCCCTACACTGGATACTGGCACTACTGCTCCTGCCAGGAGCAGTGCCAATGGAGATGACACCTTGTCACCCATCAGCAGCTGGAAGACTTTATGAGGAGACTATCAACAGGAAGTGTAGCAGTCTGCTGCCCTTCACCATTCATACTAAGAGTATTTTTCAGTCATGATTATGTATTTTTTACAATGTCATTCCACTGTTGTTCTCTAGATTCCTACTAGAAGTACATGCAGAACAGTATGTTGGTAATAGTGCAGTAACTGCTGTTCCTGCCCCATTCCCATTGGAATTGAAGTATACTCACAACCATGTGTTCTTAACAGTTTCTTAATAGTGTGCATACTCACAACTTTGTGTTATTAATAGTGTTTGATCTGCTGTTACCACCCACCCCCATTCTTATTATGAGTATATTCAGGACTATGAGTTGCCACCTTCGCCCATTCTTGTTAGGAGTACATTCAGAACTGTGAGGATGTTGCTGCTGCCCTCCCCCATTCTTATTTGAAGTATTTTCAGGACTATGAGCACTTCTTGTCAAAAAGTATATTCAGACCACAGAACACTTATCTATCTTTCTATGCTCACCACCTACAATTTCCACGACATCTTGAACTTGGGGAACTTTTTTTTTTTTTTACTTCCCTACAGATGACCATCTTATCACCAACTGATCTTCTCATTCTCCTGGCCTGCTGTATCTGGTTTAATCTCCCACAAGGCCAGTGAGGAAACTGTGGGCACTGGTACAGAGTTAAACTGCTGCTGGTGAATGTGCAGTAACCCCACCACCCAGCAGCAGCCTTGTGAGCTCTGCTATAGCTGTTTTTGGGATCTGCATGCCCACATCTTCACATGCTTAATCGCCTAACCAAATACTGCTTGCAATGCAGAGTTCACCAGGCTCTTAATGTTGCTATTACAGTGATCCTACCTGCCTACCTCACCCCAGGGTGGGTGATCCAGCATTGGCTACTCATTCCAAACCTCCCCCATCTAGTTCCTCCAGCACACATGCCAATAATTGAGCATGGGTCATCTGGGGCACAGTCAGGGCTTCATCCACTGTATCACTGGGCCAGAACCTGAACTGGAGGACATCTTGACTTTTTACAACACTACCTGTTGTACCAGGAACTAAACTTACAGCATGTGACACATTATCCAGGTGTGTCTGAAAGTCTTCATATGTTATAGGGTACTCTTTATTTTCTTAATGACAACATATCCTTTCTGTCTTTCACTTGTCTAGGTTTTTATGTCTGTAGACATGAGGTTACTTAACAAGTGTGACTGCCCCAGAATATCATGCCCCCTTTAATGTCTCCCCATCTACTAATACTTTACATTTAGCTAATAACGTCATAACACAGAGGCAAAACGCTGACTGCTAATCAAGCACTCACTTTGACATGCTCCACTGGCAGAAGTCTAGCAAACTCTTCACCACATTGCATTGTTCATAGGTTCCAAGGTGTTTACTAGGCTAACAGCCACAAGGGCCTTTTTAAGTCTAGCATACATACCAAATCTCTGACAATTTCTGGTACCCTTTATAAGTGTGAGCAGGGGCTTGGGAGATGAAACATTTACAAGCAGGGGTCTGGGAGATGAACGATTTACAGGTGGCCTGTGTCCTTAGAGACATAGTTGCCAAACCAGGTATGAATTTCTTGTTCCTCATCCAATTGTCCCAGTTACACTTGAAATTGGTTAGGGAGGAACTCTACTTCACACAGCTGGAGAGCCTGTTCCACAGATGGGGTAATCTCTGGGATACATAACTATCTCTCCTGGAGGTCCTATTTACATCACAGGTGAGGTTTAAGTCTTTAGAATGGGTAATTCTGCTGCTGTTTGTTTTCTGCATATGCAGGAGGTCCATCACAGTGGGGTCTGACAATGCCCTCTATGCCAGGCATAGAGCTCCCCTCAAAAGTTTATAGGAGACAGAATACAGGGATAGGGACTTGAGGCAGTCTGCATAAGAAATTTTACTTAAGCCCTGTATTCTTTTAGTGAGGAAACTCTGTGGACATTCCAATTGTTGGATATGCCTGGTTAGGTTCATATCAAATGAGGCATTGTATTCAACGAAAGGTCTGATGAATGCCAAATACAGTGAAACAATGACTTCCTTTGATCTAGATGCCATACCTTTGTTTATAAGTTGCACAATGTTCTCCTCAATACTATAGATACGTGAAGGTCAAAGGCTAGATTACTGTCTGTGTGTGTCCCTAAGTCCCTGAGAACTGGGTCAGCTCTAAGGGGTGTTGTCAATAAGATAGTTACCAGGGGTGGATGACTTCCTGAAGGATACTATTATGCATTTATTGGTATTTAGCTTTAGCCCATGGATCTGACACCAAATGTTTGTCTGTGTCAGCCCTTCCTGGTGAACATTTGTTTCAGTGTGGGATTCAATGACAACTCCTAATTTGCAATCATCTGCAAATTATTCAGCAAGAGACCATTGGCAATGGCCTTGACTTCAGAGAAGTAAATGGCAAAAAAGAGTGGTCCAAGGCGATCCCTGAGAGACTCCACTTGTTCCTGTTCTCTTTGTACAGGTGGCCTCTCCAATTCTAACTTCCTGGGTCCTGACTGTCAGCCAGTTGGCTCTCCACCGGACAACATACAGGTTTGTACCTAACCTCTTGAGTTTATCAACAATGCCCAAGTGGGAAATTGTGTCATATGCCTCAGCCAGGTCAAGGTATGCAGTGTGAACCATTTTGCCCACATCCATTGCTTTTGTGACTTTCTCAAAGAAGTCCGCCAGTGAGAAATAACTGTTGCTGTTCTCCATTCATGAGACATGAAACCTGTTTGGAGGATGCAGTTAAATAGCAATTCCAGAGGGCTGGATAGGTAATGTTTCATGCTATTTAGAAGGCATACTGAGATATTGCTTTGGGCCCATTGATGCAGCTGTCATGGCTTTAGAGAGAGCTTTAAGGGCCTGTCCCCTAGTGATAGTAGGAAGAGTTATATTTGATGGTATTTCCTGAGGCAAGGTTGAGGTGGGTGGAGAGGTAAAGCTGTATCTGAATTTGTTGGCCAGTAGTTTTGCTATATCTTCTGGCTCAGTATAGGTGGCTCCACTTACAATGAGCTGTGCACACAATTGTGTATTGCCTTTGAAGTTTTTGACATAGCTAAAGAATACCTTGTGGTTTCCCTTGGTCTAGGAGGCCAAATTTACCTCAAATTTGGCTTTGGTAGACTTCATTTTGTCCTCTGAGTTGTTTGTTTAGTTTGACTAGAGTGCCTTTATCCTGCTTGGTACTATACCTCCTAATTTTTGCCATAATTTTCTTCCTTCTATTATACAGCCTACTGATTTTGTGATTCTACCAGGGTGGCTTGTTTTTTCAGTTAGTTTTGTACTTCTTCCTGGTGGGTACAGCTGCCTGTATGCAGCTATTAACACGCTTGTATAGGGCTTCTGTGAACAGTTCTGCACAGGCAGCAGTGTTCTCAGGGTTTATGGGGGCTTAAAATTTTGCCACGTTATCACTTAATAGCAAGAAATTAGCCTTAGAGTAGTTCCTGAATATTCCAGGGTTAGCTGGGGATCCAGATTTTATTTTTACTTCAAAAGAGATCATTTTGCAGTTTGATCTTACCTGGGAAGACATTATACTAGGGGGTGTGCAGCACTCTCCCATATTAGGGAGGACCAGATCCAGTGTGGTTGCACCCCTGGTTGGTGTATTGACTATCTAGTCCATGGAGTTTGTGTTTACAAAATCCAGGAATCTCTGTGCTTGTAAGTTTGGTGTTGTATAGGATTCCTAGTTAATAGTGGGGTAATTAAAGTTTGAATATGGTATTGGGTTGGATGGTGAGTGTTTCCAATAAGTTTAAATACATGGTATGGGTTTTCTGGGTCATACTAATGCACAGTGCTAACCCAGCCACTGGGGATGCACAAGCCATTGCATTTCTTTGTGCCGGTCCCAAGCCCGGATAAATGGGCAAGATTGCGTCAGGAAGGGCATCCGGCGTAAAACTTCGCCAAATCATTTCATGCAGACACCAATAAATAATTTAATACCGGATCAATCGAGGCCTGGGTTAACAACGACCGCCACCAGTACTGTTCGCCAACAGGGTGCTGGCGGAAATTGGGCTACTGTTGGCCGAAGGAGAAGAAGAGGCGGAAGACATGGCCGAAGACAGGAAGAGAGGAGAAAGGCTAGGACTGTGGTGGTGAGGGTCCGAACTTTGAATGTTGACAGTATGACTGGTATAGGGAGAGAGCTAGCTGATATGATGGACAGAAGGAAGGTTGGTATATTGTGTGTGCAAGAGACCAGATGGAAGGGGAGTAAGGCTAGGTGTATCGGAGGTGGGATCAAATTGTCTTATCATGGTGTGGATGGAAAGAGAAATGGCGTAGGAGTTATTCTGAAGGAACAGTATACTAATAGTGTTTTGGAGATGAAAAGAGTGTTGGATAGAGTAATGTTTATGAAGCTGGAAATTGATGGTGTAATGATGAATGCTGTTAGTGCATATGCTCCACAAGTTGGGTATGCAATGGATGAGAAAGAAAAATTTTGGAGTGAATTGGATGAAGTGGTGATGACTGTACCCAAGAGTGAGAGAGTGGTGATTGGAGCCGATTTCAATGGACATGTTGGTGAAGGGAACAGAGGGGATGAGGAAGTGATGGGCAGATATGGTGTTAAACAAAGGAATGTAGAAGGTCAGATGGTAGTGGATTTTGCGAAAAGGATGGACATGGCTGTGGTGAATACGTATTTTAACAAGAGGGAGGAGCATAGGGTGACATACAAGAGTGGAGGAAGGTGCACACAGGTGGATTATATCTTATGTAGGAGGGCCAGTTTGAAGGAAATTGGAGACTGTACAGTGGTGACCGGAGAAAGTATAGTTAGGCAGCATAGGACTGTGGTTTTTAGGATGACGTTGGTGATTAAGAGGAGGAGGAGGAGTGTGAGGGCAGCACCAAGGATCAAATGGTGGAAATTGAAAAAGGGTAAGGTGGAGTTCAGGGATGAGTTAAGACAGGCACTGGGTGGCAGTGAAGAGTTACCAAATAGCTGGGTAACTACAGCAGAGCTAGTAAGGGAGACAGCTAGAAAGGTGCTTGGTATGACATCTGGACAGAGGAAGGACAACAAGGAGACATGGTGGTGGAATGAGGAAATACAGGAGAGTATACAGAGAAAGAGGATGGCAAAGAAGAAGTGGGACTGTCAGAGAGATGAAGAAAGTAGACAGGAGTATAAGGAGATGAGGTGAATGGCAAAGGGAGAGGTGGTGAAGGCTAAGGATAAGGCATATGAAGAGTTGTATGAAACGTTGGACACTAAGGAGGGAGAAAAGGACCTGTACCGATTGGCTAGCCAGAGGGACCGAGCTAGGAAGGATGTGCAGCAGGTAAAGGTGATAAAGGATAATGAGGGAAACGTACTTACAAGCGAGGAGAGTGTGTTGAGCAGATGGAAAGAGTATTTTGAGGGGTTGATGAATGAAGAGAATGAGAGGGAGAGAAGGTTGGATGATGCAGGGATAGTGAATCATGAAGAACAATGGATTAGTAAGGAGGAAGTAAGGATAGCTATGAAGAGAATGAAGAATGGAAAGGCTGCTGGCCCAGATGACATACCTGTGGAAGCATGGAGGTGTTTAGGTGAAATGGCAGTGGAGTTTTTAACCAGATTGTTTAATGAAATCTTGGAAAGTGAGAGGATTTTCTGAGGTATGGCGAAAAAGTGTTTTGGTACCAATTTTTAAAAATAAGGGTGATGTGCAGAGCTGTAGTAACTACAGAGGGATTAAGTTGATCAGTCACAGCATGAAGATGTGGGAAAGAGTAGTGGAAGCAAGGTTAAGAAGGGACGTGATGATTAGTGATCAGCAGTACGGTTTCATGCCGGGAAAGAGCACTACAGATGCGATGTTTGCTCTGAGAGTGTTGATGGAAAAGTACAGAGAATGTCAGAAGGAGTTGCATTGTGTTTTTGTAGACTTAGAGAAAGCATATGACAGGGTGCCTAGAGAAGAGTTGTGGTATTGTATGAGGAAGTCAGGGGTGTCAGAGAAGTATGTAAGACTGGTACAGGATATGTACGAGGGTAGTGTGACAGCGATGAGGTCTGTGGTGGGAGTGACGGATGCATTTAAGGTGGAAGTGGGGTTACATCAAGGATCAGCTCTGAGCCCTTTCTTATTTGCAATGGTGATGGACAGGTTGACAGACGAGATCAGACAGGAGTCCCCGTGGACTATGATGTTTGCAGATGACATTGTGATCTGTAGTGAGAGTAGGGAACAGGTGGAGGAGACCCTGGAGAGACGGAGAGATGCTCTAGAGAGAAGAGGAATGAAGGTCAGCAGGAGTAAGACAGAATATATGTGTGTGAATGAGAGGGAGGATAGAGGAATGGTGAGGATGCAAGGAGTAGAGGTGGCGAAGGAGGATGAGTTTAAATACTTGGGGTCAATAGTTCAGAGTAACGGTGAGTGTGGAAGAGAGGTGAAGAAGAGAGTACAGGCAGGATGGAGTGGGTGGAGAAGAGTGTCAGGAGTGATTTGTGACAGATGAGTACCTGTAAGAGTGAAAGGGAAGGTCTACAAGAGGGTAGTGAGACCAGCTATGTTGTATGGGTTGGAGACAGTGGCATTGACAAAAAGGCAGGAGTTTGAACTGGATGTGGCCGAATTAAAGATGTTAAGATTTGCACTGGGTGTGACAAGGGTGGACAGGATTAGGAATAAGTATATTAGAGGGTCAGCCCAGGTTGGAAGGTTTGGAGACAAAGCCAGAGAGGCAAGATTACGTTGGTTTGGACATGTGCTGAGGAGGGATGCTGAGTATATTGGGAAAAAGATGCTAAGGATGAAGTTACCAGGTAACAGGAAAAGAGGAAGGCCTAAGATAAGGTTTATGGATGTGATGAGAGAGGACATGCAGGTGGCTGGTGTGATGCAGAGGACAGGAAGAAATGGAAACAGGTGATCTGCTGTGGCGCCCCCTAACGGGAACAGCCAAAAGAAGATGATGTTGACTAATACACAGTGCTGAAAACTCTGCTGGAGAACAGTCAAAGCTCGATAAACATATAAAATGAACTTTAATAGTCAAAATATAAAACAAATAAGTGCTTTTGTCTAAAAACATACAGACTTCTTCAGATCAAACCTGCCAAGTTTAAACTTTGCATTTAAATAAGCTTCTAAATCACATGACAACTCCACTGCAAAAATGGCTCTAAACTCTTAAAGCAATAGTTGTCTAAAATCACAGATACAAATCTTATTCAGCCCAAGTGCATTTTGATTAACTCGTAGTGTAATAAATGACTCCTAAAATTACAGTAATACAGTAACATACATAACAAAATACATGAAAATGCATAATAAAAAATAATAATAAAAAATTGCAAACATGATCATCTTTCATACGCTTTCCTCTTAAGTAAGTACTGTACTGATATAACTTCACTGAGTCCTGGGGGGCTGAAACATTCAAAAAAATCTGCTATCAAAGTTCTCTCTCTTCAATCAATAATTTCCAAGAACCACTCCTAGAACTAACTTCCACTTTTTCTAAAATAGCAAACAGAAAATGATTGTCTGACCATTACTGAATATGTTTATAGAGTGCATTCATAGAGTTAGCCTTCATTATTTCATAATTGTGCTCTAAACATCTACAGGGTATATGCTCAAATGTGGTGCATGTCCCCAATGTTACTTTATTTTTCTGTGTGGTAGTTTTTCAATCCGTGATAAAGTAATTTGCATTCCTGGAAAATGTAACTACCATACAAAAGGGATTATTTATGCTGCTGTATGTCAACTTTGTAATAGTTTTTATGTTAGAAAATCAGAGCACAAACTTAGAGATCGTATATATGAGCAATGAATTAATTTGTGTGAATGTCACTTTGATTGAGGTCTGTTTACTTGTCAACATTTGATTGACTAAGCAGATGGCGGACAGGTGTGCGAGATCGCACAGTATTTGGTGTAGGGGAATATGCCCTTTCACTGATAGTGTGTGAACTTTGAGTCAGTACATATAATTAGCTTGGGGGCATGTGAGTACATGGAGGCTTGCTCCCCTGCAAAAAAAAAAAAAAACATTTTTTTTTTGTTTATTTCTTAAGTTCTAGTTTTGCATGAGCCAAGGTGGTGGTTACTTTGTACATCCATAGCATTATTTATTTATTTATTTTTATGTCTTTATTTACCAGGAAAGTCCAACTGGGTAATACCCATTTTCAATGGAAGCCCAGGGAGAAAGACTCTATTTGCTTACATAGCAAATAGTATAACATTATACTAAGCTACAGTTAAACACCGAGTAGTTACATTTCTATTTACATTTATACACAAACACTAGTTACATTTATACATTCTAAGATTTTACAGAGGTAGAAGTCACTAAAGTGACCCCACGTGCAACCTAGTGGATTGTACAGGCAGCAGTTAGGTATAAAAATTGTTTCGTCATTTCAGTAAGAGGTTGAGAGTATTATATTTAAGGAGCGTATTTGGAGTATCATACAGTGAAAAAGGTTTTAACACTGTGATGAGCTTGTACAGGACAAGGATTAGTTAAGATGTTGTTTAAGCAGTAGTTTAGAACTACTGAGTTTGTCGGTGAGTTTTTTTTTTTTTTTTTTTGCACGGAGATACTATTCCAGAGTTTAGCAATGCACTGGGAGTAGAGCGAGTCTCCTGCAACATAATTTGACTTATTTGTAAGTAATAAGAATTTGTTACTAGAATGGACGTCCCTTGCTGGACAGTAGGGTAGTAATACGTTTTGTAGTGCAAGGCATTTTTCTGGATGATGAATGAGTTTGCATGCTCTATTTAGTTGTGAATATGATAGACAGATGTGGATTTCAAGCCAGATTAATTGCTTTAAGCTAAGACAATGGTGGGTCCTATGAGGGAGACTGGTGGCAAATTTAGATATTTTATTGTAGCAGGAGACAGTTTCTTTCTTTGAGTATTGCTTAAGTTTGTTAGGATAGGAGTGGCATATAAGAGAGTCGGCAGTAAGAAGATGGTGGCTAGAGTGTTTCTTGCAGTATCTGGAAGGAATCCATTGATCATATAAAGGGAGCCTAGTTTCTTGTATGCACATTTAATGGTGTGAAGTATATGCTGGTTATATTTGAGATGGTCATCTATTATAACACCTAGAAGTTTACTGTGAGTTGCAGTTTCAATGACAGTATTATTTGCTGACTTTATGGTAAAAGATTGCTTCTGATTTTGGCAACTTTTTGAGGTAAAAAGCATTAACATAGTTTTCATGGGGTTGAATAGGAGGTTTGATTCTTTGAGTCAGGTTTCTAGAGAAGAGAAAGATTTCTGGGTAAAGTCTTATTTATTGTTGAGGCCGCACATATTAATGTTGAGTCCTCTCTATACTGAATTAAACTAGTATGGTGAGTGGAGGAGTGGAGGTTACTAATAAATATATTAAATAGTAGAGGACCCAGGACAGAGCCCTGAGGGATGCCTGTAGTAACTGGTTGAAAGGATGAGTAGGTTTGTTGCCATTTAATGGCTCGGTGCCTTCCAGATAGCTAACTAAGGAACCACAACAAGGAGTATTGTAAAAGTCCTATTGAGGTTAGTCAAATGAGCATTTGCTGGTGTGAGACAGTGTCAAATGCCTTTAACAAGTCTAAGAACATGGTAGACATAAGCAGACTATCATTCCTATGTAGGTTTATTATATTGGTAAAATGTAGTAGTGGTGCTGTGCTGAGGCCTAAAGCCATGTTGTGTTTCTGACAGCAGGTTATTCGAGGTTAGTTATTGCATCAGCTGCATATGAATGTATTTCTCTAATATTTTGGAGTGGGGGGAAAATCGCTATCAGTCTGTAATTACTAAACTCTGTAGATGTGCTGCCTTTGTGCAGGGGTATGATGCAGGACTTTTTCCACAGTGATAGGACGTATCTTTCTGCTATGAACCGATTAATTATTATGGACACAGAGAATGCTATTACATCTGCAGCCACTTTTAGGTAATCTGATGGTAGTTAGTCTACAGCTATAGTAGTAGTTTTTAGTTTAAGGAGCAACTTCCTTATGAGCGAGGTAGGTAGTGGACTAAAACTGAAGACCTGTGGGTGGTTTTAACTGGACAGGAGTAGAGTGAGGTGGCAAATGTGTTTGTGTCTAAGAGAGAGAATATTGACTTCATAAAGTAGGAATTAAACTGTGTGGGGATAGAGTCTGTCATTTGGTTTGTTTTTGGAGAGAGACTAGTGGTCTTGCCAGGGTGGAGTAGTTCATTTAGTGATGACCAAAGAAGTCTTGGGTTGTTTTGTTGTTTTTCTTGTAGGTTGGTATAGTATGTTTGCTTATCCTGTTTGACATGGAGTTTTGCAAGGTTCTTCAGATCTCTAAATTGCGGGAGGGCATTTTGAGTTCTATTTTTATATCAATTTTTCTAGGCTTTATCCATTTTTATCTTAACTTTTTGTTTCCTTTGTCAGCCATTGCATGGGGTTGGACTTCACTCTTTTATTATGTACTGGTGCTAGATTATTTAAGGTTTATAAGAATATGTTATAAAAGTCTCTCTGTAGTTATTTATTTTTCTATTTAATTGTTTCATAGAATACTGTGGTCTCTCTCTGTCTCTGCAGTTAGTGGGGGCTATTGTGTTTCACTTCATTGATATTCAGTGTTAAACTCTTAGCCTAGAGGGTTTCTCTGTATTTATAAGTGTTAGTCACATATCTTTGAATTTATTACTGCTCAATATCTGAGTTGTTTGGCTTCTGCTACATACCTACAATCAACTGCATTACTAGCTGAGTTAAGTACAAACTTGCAGTGTTAAAGATTGTACTGCATTTTTTGTCTATTTAATTGTTTCATTGAATATTGTGGTCTGTGTCTCTCTGTAGTTATTTATTTTTCTACTTAATTGTTTCATAGAATACTGTGGTCTCTCTCTGTCACTGCAAATAGTGGGGGCTATTGTTTTTCACTTCATTGATATTCAGTGTTAAACTCTTAGCATAGAGGGTTTCTCTGTATTTATAAGTGTTAGTCACACATCTTTGAATTTATTACTGCTCAATATCTGAGTTGTTTGGCTTCTGCTACATGTCTACAATCAACAGCATTTCTAGCTGACTTAAATACAAACTTGTAGTGTTAAAGATTGTACTGCATTTTTTTCTATTTAATTGTTTCATTGAAAAATGTGGTCTGTGTCTGACTGTAGTTATTTATTTTTCTACTTAATTGTTTCATAGAATACTGTGGTCTCTCTCTCTCTCTCTGTCTTTGCAGTTAGTGTTGGCTATTGTGTTTCACTTCATTGATATTCAGCGTTAAACTCTTAGCCTAGAGGGTTTCTCTGTATTTATAAATGTTAGTCACATATCTTTGAATTTATTACTGCTCAATATCTGAGTTGTTTGGCTTCTGATACATACCTACAATCAACTGCATTACTAGCTGAGTTAAGTACAAACTTGCAGTGTTAAAGATTGCACTGCATTTTTTCTCTAACTGTTTCATTGAATACGGTGGTCTGTGTCTCTCTGTAGTTATTTATTTTTCTATTTAATTGTTTCGTAGAATACTGTAGTCTTTCTCTCTCTCTCTCCAGTTAGTGTTGGCTATTGTGTTTCACTTCATTGATATTCAGTGTTAAACTCTTAGCCTAGAGGGTTTCTCTGTATTTATAAATGTTAGTCACATATCTTTGAATTTATTACTGCTCAATATCTGAGTTGTTTGGCTTCTGCTACATACCTACAATCAACTGTATTACTAGCTGAGTTAAGTACAAACTTGCAGTGTTAAAGATTGCACTGCATTTTTTTGTCTATTTAATTGTTTCATTGAATATTGTGGTCTGTGTCTCTCTGTAGTTATTTATTTTTCTATTTAATTGCTTCATAGAATACTGTGGTCTCTGTCTCTGCAGTTAGTTTCCTGCTTGCCCTCCACATTCTTGTTCTGGTATTAATCTTGGTGGCTTTGGAATTGCCTGCCCCTCCTGTAAATTTGTGTTTGAGCACTCCTCCTGGGTCTATCTCATTTGCTCACTCAACCGAGTACAGTGAGATCATACTTTGACTTCAGACACTCCTACCAGTCCCATCTGTTCAGCTCTATCCCAGCTCTACTCCAGTCTAGTGTCACTAGCTCATTCTACCTAATACAGAGGGAACATTTGTGAAGGGCAAGCCACATAGGTCCTTAATTTTTAATTATCTTCTGTTTCTCCTTTCTTCCTTCCCACTTTCCAAAAAACAAATTCTAAGCTTGTTTTCTGCCTTTCCTGTAACTAGTCTAGTCCAAATACAGATTTGGTGTAACCAGGACTGTTTGTAAGCTTCTGAGCCCCCAAAGCCTTTTTGTGTTGGAGGGAAGCCTTCTAGCTTATCAGTGAGAGTGGTAATCACTAGATAGCCTCTCTACCACAAGAGTGGTGTCTGGCCCAGAAATTGTAGTTTATTGGCTGTTTGGGCAGTATTTCCATCTCTTTCAACTTTCTGGTTTAAAAGCCCACATTTACGTTTGTTTCCCACCTTTCCTGTAACTAGTCTAGTCCAGATACAGATTTGTTGTATCCAGGACTGCTTCTGTAGCTTCTGAGCCCCAAGCCTTTCTGTGTTGTTTGAAGCATTATTTCTAGAGTGGTGGGAGTGGTAATCACTAGATAGCCTATCTACCACAAGGGTGGTTGGCCCAGAAATTGTAGTTTATTGGCTGTTTGGGTTTTTTTTCCATCTCTTCAACTTCTTCTTAAAAAAAGCATTTTTCGCGCTGGTTTCCCACCTTTCCTGTAACTAGTCTAGTCCAGATACAGATTTGCTGTATCCAGGACTGTTTGTAAGTTTCTGAGCCCCCCCCAAAGCCTTTCTGTGTTGGATGGAAGCATTCTAGCTTATCAGTAGGAGTGATAAGCACTAGGGAGCCTATCTACCACAAGATCCAGTTACAGATTCTTAGTTTTAGCAATTGAATTTGCTTATTCGTGCTCAGCACTTGTTAAGAACTTGTTGTTAGCACTAAATAAGCTACAAATTACTACAGCACTCAACATTCCTCTATACCTAGATGAAAACAGTTTTGGTACTTACTTTCCTCACTTGCTTAGAGAAAAAAAGCCCTTGTACTCACTTTCCTCACTTATCTAGAGGAAAGTAGTTTTTTATTCAGGCATGTCCAATGGTCAGCTCCCAGTGTTCTCTCCTGTCTATCTGATGAATCGGGGCATCTTGGGGCAATGTAGCAATTGCCTCATGTACACAAACAACCCTCTCCTCCTACCATCCAATACCACAACCTGTGAGAGATGCACTTATCTAGCCAAACTGGAGGTAAAGCTCTCTCCAACCAAGTCTGAACTTGACAGTCAAGAGGAGAAGGTAAACACTTGCACCACACCACACTCATCACATAGTCCCACTAAATCTACACCACCAAAATCCACACATAGAAACACAAACACATTTGCAGAGGCTCTCAGCAATAATCTACTCAAGCAACAGAGACTTCCAAAGCAGAAACGCAAGCAACCTCCACCCCCCCAACACAACCCAAATGACACATAGCCCACAGACGCAGTGTGCCAATAAACCACAGCCCATAAGGCAAAACAACGTACCCAACACACTAGTCATAGGTGACTCTATAGTCAGGCACACTGATGCCCCACTCACCAGGTTAAACAAGGAGAAGGTTACTGTCAGTTGCCTGTCAGGTGCCAGGATCCGCCAAATAACCCATGCACTCAGGTCACTCCACAAGTACAAATATGACTCTGTCGTTGTCCATGTTGGTGTGAATGACCTGAGACGTACCTCCCTGGACTACATGAAAAGAGACATTGAAGAGCTCTCTGATCTTGTAGCTCAGGCAGTTTTGACCCTAGCCCTGAGTAGCATCCTGCCATCGCCCAGAATGATACCGCAGTACAAGGACAAAATGATTGACTTCAACAATTGGCTAAGCTTCTGGTGTCATTCTAAGGGGATCCAGTATCTGTCTGCCTAGGACGACATTGACGACAGACCATGATGCTTTGCCAGAGATGGCCTGCACCTGTCACCCCTAGGATTCCAGATACTGGCTAAGGCTCTTGCCGCCCCTATAGTGCCTTTTTAGGCAAGGTTCAAATGACAAATTCACCACCGTAACAGCAACAGGCAAGCAAAAACTGAGGGTAATACTACTCAATGCTAGAAGTCTAAATCTCAAAATGCACTCACTCGAGGCATTCCTTAAAATGGAGAACATAGATATCTGTGCAGTGACTGAGGCCTGGTTCAAGGCTCTAGAGAGCACCCCTGCATTACCAGGCTATAACTCATACCACACCTTTCAACCATATAACCTGGACCAGAACACCAAAGGCAGAGGTGTGTCCATATTAATTAAGGATATCCACACCTCCAGGCTAGTTGCGCAGTGCAACTAACTCTGGGCAAAACTGCAATCCAAATTGTAGCTTGCTACAGATCCCCCACAATGCCCCATGATTCCCACTCCTCTTTTCTTGATATACTGGAAAATATTAGGGTTCAACCAAACACCTTAATAATGGGCGAGTTCAACTACCCCACCATTAAGTGGGAAAACTACTCATGTACCAACTCCTTCGCTCAGTGCTTTCTGGAATTCATAAATTCCAATGCCTTGGATCAACTTATCCACACCCTCCACCAGGGACAACAATATCCTAGACCTAGTCATTACCAACATGAGTGACTGGTGTTCCACACCTGAAGTCAACTCCTCATTGGTTAGATCTGGCCATAAGCTAATCATCCTACATATCCGCATCCCGCCCCTACCCACCATTAAGGAAACCACGGTAAAAAATTTCTCCAAAGGCAACTCCATGTGGCAAACTACATGACACCCATGCAGATGGACAATACAGTTACGACTGCTGAATCCTACACAAATGCACTCTATAAGCACTTACATGAGTGCATGGCTCATGCTATCCTAAACACAACCAGGATGCTATCCTCCAAAAAAAAATGAAGCCAATCTGGTGGTCCCCTGCCATAAACAAACTCTACAACAGAAGGAAGAAACTGTTGCAAAAGAGAGTAAAATCCTATGAGTGGATGAGCTCCCTGGTCAGCCTCAGTAAGAAGCTGAGATCCCTTATAAGATCCTCCAAAGCTAGGAACTAAAACATAATCACCACTGATTCTAAGGGCAACCACAAAGCATTCTATAGCTATGTCAAGAATCTCAATGGCAACACCCAGATCTGCTCTGAGATACAGCACAAAAACATGAAAATTACAGAACCAACTGATATTGCCAACATCCTGGCAGATAGGTTCAGTGCTAACTTTAACCCCCTCTCACCCCCTAAAGGGCCCACATCTATAAAGGAAGAATGCAGAATCCCTGTAATCACATCTATGCAGGTAAACGCTGAACTCTCTAAAACCAAAAACAGAGCATCCATGGGATCGGACAACATCCCAGGCTGCGTTCTACATGAACTTCAGAATGAACTGGCTCCCCACCTAAGCACCATGTTCAGTCATAGTCTCACATCAGGCTTTGTGTCCAGTGAATGGCGCACAGCAACACTTATCCCACTCCACAAAGGGGGAGCCAACACTGATCCTGGGAACTATTGCTCTAGTAGCCTGACAAGCCTGGTCTGCAAGACCATGGAATGTATCATCATGGAGCTCATAAACAAAGACATTGGTAACCTCCAAACTCTGGACCCCACCTAATTCATAGGTTCATATGTAGGTACTAGGCTATCTGCCCAAAGGCATTTATAAGCCTAGTAAGAATGTGTTGGCTTTCGCCACCCCTTAGATTAGTTCCCTGTGCCTCTGTCCAGCAGAGATACTGAAGTGATCCCCGAGGTAAACTTTCTGTTTTCCATCCACTCATCAAGGTTTCTTTTGAAAAGTGTTAGTGAGGAGCTCTGCCTAATGTAGATTGGGATCTTGTTCCAAAGCATGGGAAGTCTCTGGGACAGGAATCTATCCCTCCAGCATGTCCTACTTATTGTTGTGGTGAGGTTTAAATCCCTAGAGTGTGTGGCTCGAGGGGATAAGGTTTTCTTTAGGTGGAGCATGCCCATCAATTCCGGGCTGGACATGACCTTGTATGTCAGGCAGAGATCACCTCTGAGTAGGCGGTATGCAACGAAGTACACCTGTAGTTTCTTCAGCTGAGCTGCATAGAGCATCTGTTTGAGGTCAGTGATCCTCTTGGTGAGGTACTTCTGTGGTCTTTCCAGCTGTTGCAGGTGTCTTGTAAGGTACATCCCAAATGGGGCATTGTACGCTATGATGGGTCTGATGAGTTATGAGTAGAGGGACACAATGACCTCTTTTGATCTGGATGCGAACCCTTTTGTGATTAGGTAGGCCACGTAGAAGGATTTTCTAACCACTTTGGCAATGTGATTATCAAAGGTGAAATTACTATCTACTTGGGTCCCCAGATCCCTTATTACGTCTTCCGTATTTAGGGGACAACCACCTATGTGGTAGTTTGTGGGTACTTTGTTTTTTCCAAAGGGGATGAATATGCACTTTTTGGCATTTAGCTTGAGGCCATGATTTTGACACCAGGTATCCATCTCAGTGAGAACCTTTTGGAGGATGTCTGTGTCAGCCAGAGAGTCACTTATAGCCCCTAGTTTGCAATCGTCTGCAAACTTGGTCAGCCATAGTCCTCCTGTGCTTTCCTGTACCTCTGAGAAGTATACGCTGAACAGGAGGGGTCCTAAGACTGAGCCCTGGGGAACGCCACTTGTAACCAGTTTAGATTCGGACCTAGCTCCCGCAACTGTCACCATGTGGGTCCTGTCCGTGAGCCAGTTGGCAACCCATCTTGTGATGTAGGGGTTTATATTCAGGCTGGTGAGCTTGTCTATAATACCAGAATGGAGAATGGTGTTGAAGGCCTTAGTCAGGACTAGGTAGGCTGTGTGTACTACCTTTCCCTCATCTATAGCCTTGGTAACTGTCTCAAAGAAGTCCACCAGGTTTAGGAGGCATGATCTGCCCTTAACAAAGCCGAACTGGGTAGGGTCCAGTGTTTGGAGGTTCCCAATGTCTCTGTTAATGAGTTCCATGATGATGCACTCCATAGCCTTGCAGACCAAGCTAGTCAGGCTTATAGGGTGATAGTTTCCAGGGTCTGTTGTGGCTTCACCTTTGTGGAGCAGAATAACCATTGCTGTGCACCTCTCTGTGGGCATGTAGCCTGTGAAGAGGCTGAGTTTGAACAGTGTGTTTAGGTGAGGGTTTAGTTCATCTTTGAGCTCGTGTAGGATGCAGCTTGGGACACCGTCCGGTCCCATTGATGCTGTGTTTTTGGCTTTAGAGAGGGCTGTTTTAACCTGAGTGTCTGTGATTTCAGGGACTCTACATTCTTCTGGTATGGTTATGGGCCCTTTTGGGGGTGAGAGGGGGGTGAAGTTTGCACTGAACCTGTCTGCCAGGATGTTGGCGATATCGGTCGGTTCAGTGTATTTTGTGCCATTCTGCACTAACTCCAAGCAGATCTGATCATTGCCACTTAGATTCTTGACATAGCTAAAGAATGCCTTGTGGTTATCTTTGGAGTCCTTGGCAATTTTTCTTTCAAAGCTCACCTTGGATGATTTTATGAGGGATCGTAGTTTCTTGCTGATACTGATCAGGAATGTCTTACCTTCTTGGGATTTTACTCTTTTCTGTACTAGTTTCCTCCTTCTGTTGTATAGCTTGTTTATGGCAGGAGTCCACCAGACTGGTTTCCTTTTCTTGGAGGAGTGAGTCTTGGTTTTTCTTGAGATGGCATGATCCATGCATTCTTGTAGGTGCCCGTAGAATGCATTAGTAAAGGATTTTGCAGCTTGGACAGCGCTATTCTTCAGCATGGTGGCTTTGAAACTTTTCACCTTGGTCTTAAGTAACGTGAAGTTTGTTTTTGAAAAGTTTTTCACGGTGATTTTCTTGTCCGGGTGTGGGGGAGGAATGTGGATATTCAAAGTGATTTGTTTATGGCCAGATCTAACCAGCAAGGGGATGATCTCCAGTGTGGAACACCGGTCACCCATGTTGGTGATGACCAGGTCCAATATGTTGTCAGCTCTGGTGGGAGTAGTGACCAGTTGAACCAGGGTGTTTGAGTTTATAAATTCTAGGAAATGTTGGGCAAGGAAGTTAATACTTGAGTAGTTCTCCCAGTTAATGTTTGGGTAATTGAAATCACCCAATATTAGGGTGTTTAGTAGGACCTTTATGTTTCCCAGTGTTTCCAGAAATGTGGAATGGGGGTCCTGGGACATGGTGGGTGATCTGTAGCAAGCTACAATTTGAATTGCAGCTTAGCCCTTTGTTAGTTGCACGTGGATGATCTCTGAAGCATTGTGCTGTGCCACTAACCTGGAGGTGTGGGTATCCTTGATGAATATGGATACACCCCCGCCTTTTGTATTTTGGTTTGGGTTCTGTGGTTGAAATGTATGGTATGAGTTGTAGCCTGGTAGTACTGGGGTGCTCTCTGGAGCCTTAAACCAGGTTTCTGTTACTGCACATATATCGATTTTCTCCATACCGAGGAGTGCCTTGAGTGCGTGCATTATGAGGTTTAGACTTCTGGCATTGAGTAGCATTACCCTCAATTTTTTGTTACTTGTGCTATTTACAGCGGTGGGTTTGTCTTTTGAGCCTTGCCTAAAAAAGGCTCTATGGGGGTGGCAAGAGCCTTGGCCAGTATTCGAAAGCCTAAGGGTGACAGGGGCAAGCCATCTCTAGTGAAGCAGCGTGGCTTGTCGAGCATGCCATCCCAGGCAGACAGACACTGGATCCCCTTTGAATGACACCAGAAACTTAGCCAATTGTTGAAATCGAGAATTTTTTCTTTATACTGTGGTATCATTCTTGGTGAGGGCAGGATTCTACTCAGGGTCAGGGTCATACTGGCCTGGGCTACGTGATCAGAGAGCTCTTCTATGTCTCTTTTCATGTAGTCCAGGGAGGTACGGCTCAGGTCATTCACACCAACATGGACAATGACAGAGTCATATTTGTACTTGTTCTGGAGTGACCTGAGTGCTTGTGTTATGTGGCGGATCCTGGCACCCAACAGGCAGCTAACAGTAACCTTCTCCTTATTCAGCCTAGTGAGTGGGACGTCAGTGTGCCTGACTATAGAGTCACCTATTACTAGTATGTTGGGTATGTTATTTTGCCTTAAGTGCTGTGATTGCATGGCACACTGGTTTTGTGAAGTATGTGTTTCATGGTTTGTGTTGGGGGATGGAGGTTGCTTGGATGTTTGCATTGGAGGTCTCTGTTGGCTTTGCAGATTTTTATTTAGAGCAGGGGTGTCCAACCTTTTGGCTTGCTGGGGCCACATTGAATGAACAGAAATGGTCTTGGGGCCGCATATAAAATATATCATATAGTTAACTCTTTTGTTGCTCCGGAAGACCACAGTCGACCTCCTGGCTGTACTGTAGGTGCATTTGAACAATGAATAAATGTAATAAATGCCTAATATTTGCCTTAAAATTCTAATTCTCATTCTAATTCTCTAATCTAACAGTTAGCTCTAACAACTTAGTTAATATATATATATATATATATATATATATATATATGGTTCTACCTGACTTCGTCGACAGCTGAGAAGACCGACATCGAACTGAGCTCCAGAAGATAAAGCGAAGAAGACCGGCGAATCGGGTTGCAGAACATCGACAATGCAGAAGACCGACACGACGGATGACAACACCAACGCCGAGGATGCCGACATGGGAAAGGCTGTGTGAGTATGCAGTGACGGACGTTAGGGTGCGAGGCAGGTAAGTGTGGAGATTGACGGTCTGTGGGGATAGGGGTGGGTTAAGTGAGTTAGGGTTAGAGGCGATAAGGCGGGTTAAGTGAGTTAGGGTTAGGGAGGCGATAGCGGGTTAAGTGAGTTAGGGTTAGGAGCCGGGTAGGTAAGTGCGATAGTGACGGACCTTAGGGTTAGGTAAGGTTTAGTGTGGGCTTGTAAGGATTTTGGTGTGCTTGTGTTGTGTGTGTGGTTTGTGGAATGGGATGTGTTTTGTTTTGTATGGGGTTTCGTGTTTGTGTACCGTCGGTTATTTCGTTGTCGGTTATGTGTGGTTTCGTGTTTATGGACTGTCGAATATGTGGTGTCGGTGATGTGGTTGTCGGTGTTGTGTGGTTTCGATTATGTCAGGTAGAACCATATATATATATATATATATATCTATATATATATATATTTTTTTTTTTTTTTTTTTACAAATAAACAGATATTCACTACAGCACTAGCATTTCTCACTGGGAAAACCATTCCAGCAGTCCAACTACATAAAATGTCAACATCAGCAGTCCTACAATACTATAATCCACAAAAATAACCCAACAAATTTGCAATAAAGTAAAGAATTCACATTACTGACTTAATAAAACAATTCTAAATAAGCTACAAGAGGGTCTCACCCAAACAAATAACTGGTGCCAGAAATATGGCCTCAAGCTAAATGCCAAAAAATGCATCATCATCCCCTTTGAGGAGAGTGATGTCCCCACAAATTATCACATTAATAACAATGTTGTAAGCACGCAATAAGCCGTATGGTACATGGGCACCCAGGTTGATAGAAACCTGACTTTTGACCACCACGTTGTCTCCGTTGTAAGGAAAGCTTTTTACGTGGCCCACTTCATTAGTAAGGGTATCTCATCCAGGGACAAGGAGGTCATAACATCCCTGTATTCTTCCTTTACAAGAGCCATTATTGAGTGCAATACCCCTTTTGGCATGTGCCTCAGCAAAACACCCTGCCAAAAGAAAGACTACAACCATTTCTGACAAAAAAGGTCAAAGGACTAAGTTCACTTAGTTATCCAACCAGACTAAAAAGCTTCTTACTTTCCTCTGTCTCTCACTGGCCCCTATAAATTTTATCATTGGCTTGCTTTCCAGGCTAAGAAAGATCCTGCCTTAATAGATGTTCTATACCTCAGAAATACTGGTTATCCTTAAAACGCTCACTACAAAGACCACAGCCTTCACTGCAACATAAACAAGCCACTTTTTATGGACAGGTTCTTGACACAAAAACCTTCAACTTCTGTAAAAAGCTCTTCTCATTATCAAACAATATAGTTCAGCAATACGATGGCTGGATGGATAGCCATAAATGTAATCCTTGGCTAAGTAGCATAGCCTTTATCAAACCAGATGGAAAATCCACATACTAACCTTTCCCAGCTGGATGGCTAAGATCTAATATTGGTTACTCAAGTCTAGTTGCCCAGGAAGAGGGACATGCTTAACTAAGAATTCCATTTGCAAAATTATATTCAGTATACATATTAAATCTCTCTCTCTCTCTCTTACACACACACACACACACACACACACACACACACACACACACACACACACACACACACACAAGCCCCTACTTGTAAAATAGGCAACCTCAGTAATCACATGACACCAACTCACTGAATGAAATTGTCTGGAAGTCAAAATATCTGAAAAAAAAATCCTAATAGAGATGGATTTCCAACCACCAGAAGGACCATCAATAAATCAACAACTGCTTGTCAAAAAGTAAATCAATAAGAAAACCATAAACTATAATGCTAGATACTGGTGTAACCATATAACTTGTGTCAATCCCCAGGTTAATCCATACCAAGATTGTTTCAGAGCTTCAGCTATGTACAAACAGCTTTCTCCTAAAAACTTAACTGATTGATATTTGCCTTGCTGTAATTATAACTGTAAAGAAATGTTTTTAAGTTTATTCTGTACTTCAATGATTCTCACTGTTACGAGATGTAATCTCTGCCATATTGTATGAGTACTACATCCATAATTTGCTGTCTCTCTCTCTCTCATGTATTGTATTATATTGTTTTGTGTTATTTTTGGAGCTTTTCTCCCCGGGCCTCCGCTGAAAATGGACCTGTGTCCAGTCGGACTTTCCCGGTAAACAAATGTAAAATGAAATAAAATAAATAAAAATAAACTTCCCTCCAATCTAAAGCCATTTGACATTCAGACATTTTAATTTGTGCAGAAGTTACTGACAGACTGACAGTTTACTGAGCTGTAATGCTGACCTTCGCTTTTGAAAAAAACAAATTCCCAGACTTTGTCAATAGCTCAAAGTGTAGAGAGGATTATTTATTATATATTTATTTATTTGTGGAAAACATCTTTAAAACTTTTAAATTGATTACACACCCAGAAACACAGAAAAGTTATTGTGATTATGTAAACCACAAACTGCTGCAAGAAATCAAAGTCACATTAGCACTCTATGCTTATGTCCGAACAGATGAATCATACCTGTCAATTCCAAAAGAAGTAAAGTAGCTTAATAAGAAGGTTATTTGCAAGGTTACATGGCAGTTTATATTGGAAATAAGCAGAGATATTAAAAAGGCTCTGTTTTTCATAATTATGCCGAAAAGTCTTCCAAGGTAAATACAACTTCTGATTTAGTATGGAACCATACCTCTCAACCTTAGAGCAAGAAATCTGGACAAAGCGAAAAATAAAAGTGGGACACAGGCCCAAAAATAGTTATGCATCACAGACACCATTGAAACAACTGTAGCTGCAAACATTATACATCACTTATAATCTTTCTCTCCCATCATTGTCAGTTAAACAGTATCTGGCTCATTCAGTCCTGCCTTCTTTTGCATCAAAGAAAACCATGCTTTGAAATGACAAATGCATTAAAAGTAATAAATAAAACACATTGCATCAACATCCTGCAACTTCCTACCTGCAAGCAACCACAGAGCTTTCATTGAAACTAGGGCTGCTTGTTTCCCCAGAATGACAGCTCTCCCTAATTAAGTCTAATGGTGTACAATCTACCAGTATCTGGACTACCTGAAAGAAATTAAATTATGGCCTGTAAGGTGAAAGTACACTTTGTTTAATTAAACTATATTTCTAAGCCCACTTACTATATATTTTCAGTAACATCCCAATATCCATTTCCAGGTCACTTTACAAGACATTGGCAGTGGTAGACTTGGCATCCTTCAGCACCCCACAGGCCCACGCTAATACATTGTCCATTAAATGTAAATATCCATCCACTGTAAATGGCAAGAAGCTATGTCTTAAAAAATCTACTTCTGGCATGCGTACCCAAGTATTAGGTTTTGAAACAAAGAAACATATTCTCCACAGTCCGTAAGTCTCTGTCTTTAATAATCGTCTACTGTTGCAGCACTCCCAACACATAAGCACACACATACACCCTAAAATC
Source organism: Protopterus annectens (assembly GCF_019279795.1). Classification (NCBI taxonomy): domain Eukaryota; kingdom Metazoa; phylum Chordata; order Ceratodontiformes; family Protopteridae; genus Protopterus; species Protopterus annectens. Next base: position 1,763,858,431 of record NC_056743.1, read on the forward strand.
CCCAACATTTAAAAAATTACATTGTGCTCACTTGATTTGCCAGTATTGATGATCCGCCAAAGCTATGCTTACTGCTGTCCAATCTACCACTGCTTAGAACCCACCAATGAAAAAACAGTACTAGGTGCGTTTTTGTTTGTCTGAAAAAACAATACAACTTCATATACTACAGTCCCACATAGTCAGTCCACTACTGACCCATTAACCCTAGGCTGCTGTCTCAATCTTACTCCCTGGAACTGCATTACCTTGGATGGCTACTTTTATTTCCTAAGCAAAAGACACAAATTGGAAGATGAGGCAAAAATCCAGACATTCTTTGAAAATCCATACAGTTAAGAGGTATGAGTTCATGTTCAATACAACACTCTCCCTGTCAGGAAAGCTGCAATTTAATGAAAGTGTACTCTTAATGTATGATGTATTTGTGAGCTAACTTGTTTGTGTTCAGTAGGTAGACTGATCATTGTTAGCCTCTTTGTGCATGCATCTCTCTCTGTCATGCACACATATCCACACATACACACACACACACACTCTTCTTCTACTTTCACGCACACAATTCCGCTTTCATGCATGCACTCACTCACTCCGTACTTACCCATTAACACAGGGAATTGCTGTCCCTTTCAAAGGCAACTGCGATAAATCCATACACGAGTCCCTCTTCAGCGAGAACACATACACACACAGTGATTGTTCGGTGCAAAATAATGGCGTAAACACACTGACCCTTTTTTGGCTCAAAAACAAAACTAGAAGGGTGCTTTGGCGCATGCACACACCAACATTAGCATTACAGGTCACGGAAGTGAAAAACACAAAACAAAAAAACGTGTTTTGGGGCATGCGTATGTCGATGTTGCAGTTAGAGGTTGAGGGCCGCATGGAAGAGCTCTGAGGGCCGCAGGTTGAACACATCTAATTTAGAGCCTCCGAGTATGTTTTCATGTATTTATGCGTGTTTTTTGCTGGTGCTGGTTTAATGGGTCTATGTAAGACTGGTGGTGTGATGCAAGTATTTCCCTTCTCCTCCTGACTGTCTGATCCAGTCTTGGGTTAGAGAGCTTAGCCTCTAGTTTGGCTGTATAACTGCATCTCTCGCATGTATTAGTGTTTGGTGGTAGGAGGAGGGGGTTGTCTGAGTACATGAGGCAGTTGTAACATTGTCTCAAAATGCCCAGATTCACCAGTTGGACTGGAGAGTACACCTGAAACTGCCCTTTGGACATGCCTGGATAGGTACAGTGAACTGTTTTACTGGATGGCTGGTAAGGTCGAATAGAGAGCCTTGTCCTTCTGTAAAGTATAGGTGGGTCTAGTGCTATGCTTTATAAGTGCTTGCTATAGGTTTTGAGCAAGTGCCGGGCTGAGAAATGAATGGCTTGAGTGCTTAAGTTTAAAGTTTGTCTAGTTCCAAGGGAAAATTTGAAGAGGAGACTGTGGAGCCAGGAACAGTTTTACCCTAGCTAACCGGCACTGCCCGGTGCGTAAAACCGGGCAAATACAGTATTTATAGCAGGGAAATGAAAAAGATAAAAATTGTCCCAAAATGGCCAATACACTACTAATTTCTGGGCTGAAACCACTCCTCCAGGGACAGATAGGCTGCTCAAAGCTCCCCTCTCTCACAGGTGAACAGAGAACTTCCTTCTATCCAAGTAAGGTATGGGCAAACACAGAGATTTGTAACACAGCCCTGAATTCAGCAATAATCTGAAAAATGGACTATACTAGCTTAGAAAGGCGGGAAACAAATATATATATATATATATATATATATATATATATATTTTTTTTTTTTAGAAAATAAAGCAGATGCACTCAAAAAACACTTTAAATGCACAGAAAAGGATACTTATTGTTATATATCGCAGATCAGAGTTGTAGTCAATGCCACTAGTAATAAAGTAGGAAGAAACACAAATACAGTAAAAGCAAATGAATAAAGTGCATATATATATATCTATATATATATATATCTATATATATATATATATATATATATAATTATAACAATAGAAAACGAACAAACTGATTTAAACAAGTTACCCAATTAACCAGAAAAAAAGCTCAAAACTGAGCCCTGTACCAGCAGTCTTCAATCAGACAAGTTCTAACTGCACAACCCTGCTTACTAGGGTGCAGGGGAACCTTCTCCAAAAAGGATAGCAGACACTGGGCCTTCAATCAGCAATTCCCAGCTTAGAAGGATGTAATCCACCTGTCCTGCCACAACAGTGCAGACCACAAACCTTCTTAATGTAATACAGCCTGTATGAAGCCCAAGTGCTTAAACCAAAAGACTTAGATTAACAGTTACAATTTAATCAGGCTATGACCAAGCAGTAATAAATGCAGCAGAATAAATAAAATTGAGTACTTTTAAGAAAAGCAAAATAAAGTAGGAGGAAAGTCAAATACAGTAAAAGCAAATGAATAAAGTGCAAATTTGTTTTTTTTTTTAGTGCAAGGAGAGAGGAAGGAAGAACCTAAGTGGGTTGGCCTTCTCAAATCTTCTCTCTGTATTAAGTAGAGTGAACACTAGACTCAGAATATGATCTCAATGTACTCGGTTAAGTGAGCAAATGAGATGGACCCAGGAGGAGTGTTGAAATACAGACTTACAGCAGGGGTGGGCAATTCCAGAGCCACCAACACTAATACCAACACAGGAACAGGGAGGAAGGGTGGGGAACTAACTGCAGAGAGGTTTGTGAAAGGCAGATCATGCCTTTTAAACCTGATCGACTTTTTGAGGCAGTCACCAAAGCCATAGACGAGGGTAAGGTGGTTCACACAGCCTATCTTGACCTTGCCAAGGCATTCAACACCATCCCCCATTCTGGAATTATAGCTAAACTCACTAACCTAGGTATAAATCCCTATGTCACAAGATGGGTTGCCAACTGGCTCATTGACAGAACCCACACTGTAAAAGTTGCAGACTCCAAATCTGATTTCAAACCAGTGACAGGTGGAGTACCACAGGGTTCAGTCCTGGGACCTCTCCTGTTTGGTATCTACTTTTCTGAAGTACAATGACTACAAACTAGGAGCCATTGTCGAGTCCCCAAATGATATGGACATCCTATAGAAGGGCCTCACTGAGACAGATGCCTGGTGTCAGGGGCATGGCCTGAAGCTCAATGCCAAAAAGTGCATTGTCATCCCCTTTGGTAAAAACTCTGTACCCATGAATTACCACATAAACGGCAGTCTACTTAATGCTGAATGTGTGATAAGAGACCGATCGGACCCAGGTGGACAGCAGTCTCTCCTTTGATAATCACATCGCCAGAGTAGTCAGGAAATCCTTCTATGTGGCACACCTCATCACAAAGGGGTTCTCATCCAGAAAAAAAGAGGTCATTGTTCCCCTCTACTCAGCACTCATAAGACCCATTATAGAGTACAATGCCCCTTTTGGAATGTACCTCACAAGACATCTGCAGCAGCTGGAAAGGCCACGGAAGTACCTCACAAAGAGGATT